>NC_045177.1:6364174-6494174 GCF_900700415.2 Clupea harengus
CTGTTTGTTTAGCGGCTGTTTAAATGGGGGTCCTTCAGTCAGACATGCAGCTCTGGTGGATTTGATGGCACCAGCCTCAAAAGGGGGCGCGGGGGGGGGGGGCAGGGAATTACCCTGGGCTGACCAGCAGGAACCTGAGGTGAATAGAGCTCTAACAGATATAAAAAGTATAATTAAAAAAAAAAACCTCAAACCACTTTTTGGAGATGAATGAACAGGGCCACACACGCGCACACAAACACAAACAAACACACACACACACACACACACACACACCGAGGCATGCACGCACACACACACACACACACACGAGGCATGCACGCACACACACACACACACACACGAGGCACGCACACACACACACACACACACACACACACACACACACACACACACACACACACACACACAGAGGCATGCACGCACACACACACACAAACAGCCATATTCCAAGTCTGCTGTATTTCCCTTAAGCCTGCTCTGGCAGAGGCCTCCCAAGTGTGTTCATAAATATGTCAGGATACAGACATAATACACAACACTTGAAACCAACTCACACGCGAACATGAAGGACAGAGGCTTTGGCTTCCCACCCCAACAGCCAGAGACCAGGGCATGGTGCGCCTCTAGCCAGCTGTAAACCATCACGGACACGCCGATACCGACACTCTAATCAAACTCTGGCTACGAGGAGCACTCCGGCTAGCCCAGGTTTGTTCCGCTCTGGTCCTCTTAGGCAGTTTTTCCGGTTCACCAGGGACGGTTCAGGGGTTGATTAGGGGGTTGGTGTGGTGTGGTGTGGTGTGGTGTGGTGTGGTGGCGTACCTGGGTACTCTGGGGTCGTGCCACGTGCTGACGCCGGTCTGCGTGTGGAGGAAGTAGACCTGGCCCTGCTGCGTGGTCCTCTGCTCTGTGGGGTCAAATGAGGAAGGGGAGAGTTAGCTCAAATTGAAGAGTTATGTTCGTGTGTGTGAGCTTGTGTGTGTGAGTTTGAGCGTGCGTGTATGTGTGTGAGTTTGAGCGTGCGTGTATGTGTGTGTGCGTGTGTGTGTGTGTGCGTGTGTGTGTGTGTGCGTGTGTGTGAGTTTGAGCGTGCGTGTGTGTGTGTGTGTATAACACAGGGAGGAGTGTAGGTCTGCATGACTGAGATGTTTCCAGATGCTGAGCTCCTCCTGGCACCCAACAGTAGATGTATACACAACACCCCCCCCCCCACACACACACACACACACACACACACACACACACACACACACACACACACACACCCTGTTCTCCATCCATCCACCCGTCTTTCCCCATCTCTCTCTCTCCTTCCCACGGCATCTCTGGTGTTCAGTAACTGCGTTCCTCCTCGACCAAAACAAAAGACACCCAGACCAAGGGATCTCCTCCGGGGCATATTAGTGTGACTCATCTCTGCCAGTTCCATCTCTCCGTCTCTCTCTGTTCTTCTCTCTCGTAAGTGCTGTTCACAATTACGGCACTCATCACCGCCACACGGACCTCAAACGCAAGAGCCCGAAACAAATGAACAAAAAGGAGAGCTTGCCAAGCGGGCCAGGACCGAGGACCATGGCACACGCATCTATGCTCACCACATTAAGTCTACACACTCTCTCGCTCGCGCTCTCTCTCTCCCAGGCCAGAAGCGCTATGCGTCACATCAAAAGATGTTTACCCGTCCAACTCCACGGCCTCGTTCTGGCCTGCAGCGGAGTTAGAGTCTGGACAGACCCACTAGAGACCCAGAGACACTCCGCTCCGTTGAGTCAGAGGGAAGACTTGAATACCAGATCACTGGACGGAGAAACACAACAACAGCACAGTGTGTGTGCCCTGTTCGGGACACCAATGCACTCATTCGTGTGATGGAATGGTAAGCAGGCTTGGTCAACTTCCTTATAGCTATAGTTGAACGTTAAATTTGAAGTAAATTTCGGTGGCTCAGTGGTTAGCACTGTCGCCTCACAGCAAGAAGGCCCTGGGTTCGAATCCTGGTCGTTCCAGGTCGTTCCAGGCCCTTTCTGTGTGGAGTTTGCATGTTCTCCCCGTGCCTGCGTGGGTTTACTCCGGGTACTCCGGTTTCCCCCACCATCATAAAGACATGCATTGCATTGTATGAATATGAATGAATGTTGGTGGTGGTCGGAGGGGCCGTTGGCGCTGATTGGCAGCCACGCTTCTGTCGGTCTGCCCCAGGGCAGCTGTGGCTACTGAGGTAGCTTACCACCACCAGTATGACTGTGTATGAATGACTGCTGGACTCTGGACTCTGTAAAGCGACTTCGGGTATATAGAGAAGCGCTATATAAGATTGAATTGATTGATTGATTGATTGACTGAAGTACAAAAAACAAGTGAGACCATAAGACTTGACAAGGCCGTGATTAACCTTGTACTCAACCCAGGGCCAGTTAAACCCCTCTCAAGATTCTGACAGTACTCACACTGCCCATGTGGTATGTTTGTGCCTGAGCTAGCTCTTCATGTATACTAAAAGTTTATTCTAAAAGAGTATCTACTAAAAAGAGTTTACTCTAAAAGACTAACTTTGAAAAAAATTAGGGCTGTCTACTTTATTTCCTGATTAACCCATCTATGTCTAAAACTAGCAAGGTAACTTAAACATTGCATACAAACAACTCAAGCACTGGTCAAATCTTGCTAGATTGCGGATTTCCTGAAGACGAGGTGGTGTACGCAAATAATGCAATGATGAGGCTGTAGACCTAACATCCAACTACAGATACAGCCCAAACCACCGATACCAACTCCACCTCAAAAGCGTGCGGTGGGAGAAAGACGATCCATCACCGCAACGCAGACTGGCCACTATCGCCATCCAATATGGCCGCCACCGAGCAGTGCACATTGACACATGGGATCAAGGAGCATCACAGTGTGTGATTAATCGGCATTCATTATTTATATGCATTCATTAATAATAAACAAAAAGTACGTTATTTTGACAACCCTAACCTAAAATAGTTTACTCTAAAAGAGTATTTACTAAAATAGTAAATACTCTTTCAGGGTAAGCTAAGAGAGCTTACCCTGAAAGAGTATTTACTAAGAGAGTTCACTCTACTATCCAATCAAGAGGGCAGGAATGCACCATGCGCCCGACAGGACCAAGGGGTTAAAAGTTGAGGGATAAGCGCCCAAGTGGCAGCCTTTAAAACATTAACTGATCCAGGCATTTAAGGACACTAGGTAGTAACGGAGCGCACATGGTTGTGTTCTGATGGTCCACAGTCCATCACATGAGACACAGGAGAGAGAGGCCAACAGCCCTGAAAGTGTTACACACACACACACACACACACAATATCGCCAGCAGGAGTTGTGCAATGACCTCAGCTGGAAGAGACACTTTGCCGAGCTGGCCAAAAGCAGGCCTTTCAACACGTTGGGTCCTCGTAAGGGAAATGCCTTCCCCCCGTCTCGCCCCTCTCTCTCCCTCCCTCTCTCCTCTTCCCTCCTTCGCTCCCTCCCTCTCTCTGTGTGGGAATATCACTCAGCACGGTCGGAATGCTCCGTAGCCCAGGGAAGTGTTTGCAAACACTGAGTCGTAAAACATACAAACACACACACACACACCCCGCCACACACACTGTGACTGTGTTGATTAGGGCTGTCATGAGCCCCACTTTCTTGGAAGATGGGAAAGCAGAAGTGGCGAGGGGGTGAAGAGAAGGGGGGGGGGGGGGGGCTGGGGGGGGGCATGCCTAACTGTGTGTGACACTCAAGATCAGTGTGTGCTGCATGAGCGTAAAAGGCCTGATGTCCTTCTACCAAACGGCTGATCCCAATCTTAAACTCTTCCCAGCAGAAGCACAACCCTCTTGAGTGCCGCACAGCGGCTAATCAGATCACGCCGCTATCAGCTCTCTCCGACCGTCGTCTGAAACGGGCACATTAAAAGGGCACTCTCCCTGGGCCCAGTCTTCCATTCCTGCCCTATATATCGCCCCTGGCACAGCGTCCAGGCCTGGCACGGCGGCGGCGGCGGCAGTGTTGACCTGGGACGTCCTGGCGTGACCCCGGCCCTGAGACTGTCTGGTCGTGGCTCTGTCAGCGGACGCTATCTGAAGACAAACAGCAGCGGAAACCAGTGGCTCGGGGAGGCCAGTGGGAAGGGGCCGCGGCCCAGACTCCTCCATCATCGCTGACAAGGGGGTGTGTGTGTGTGTGTGTGTGTGTGTGTGTGTGCACGCCGCTTTCCTGGCATGGCCGAGAATGCAGCCCATGTGACATGCATGCGTGTGTGTGTGTGTGTGTGTGTGTGTGTGTGTGTGTGTGTGTGTGTGTGTGTGTGTGTGTGCCTTTGTCTATGTCTCAAGGGGGGACTGAGATGCTAGAGGCCATTTGAAAAACACAATGCTTTAGTGCAGTTGCCCTTAAGTGCTGCAGAGAAACCAATGAATGGTGGCTATTCATCACCAGTATAAAATCCATACCATCGAGGTCAGGATGAGGAAGGCAAAGGAGGAAAGGCAGCAGTGCTCACAGAACCCCCCGATAAAGTCAACATGGTGTTTATATTATTATTATTATATTTATAAGAGCCTGCTGGGGAGGGCCACGATCAGACCCCCCCTACAGCATGAACTCCTCCGAGGGGAACTGCTCCTCAGCAGGTCTGACGGATCACATTACAGCCCCACAACAAAACGGCCCTGCTGGGACCCCTGGGACCCACAGACATGCATTACATTACCGCATACGTCAACCTCAGAGTAGGCATCGCACACACACACACACACACACACACACACACACACACACACACACACACACACACACACACACACACACACACACACACACACACACACACACACACACACACACACACACACACACACAACCTATGATGTGGTCGCGTGATCGTGGGACGGAAGGGGATCGGTCAGAGGCCCGTCTCTGTAAACACGAGAGGCCTGCAGAGAAGAGGGCTCTTACGGTCTTAAAACAGACCTAACCAGCACAGACTACAAGCGACCCGACCGAAACCAGAGACGCTTCATGAGTGACTTTGCATACAGTCACACAGCACTCACTTTAATGAGGCATTGCTTAGAGAGACTTCAAAACTGTGCATTCCTACCTACACATCTATACTGATAGGGAAGTGTGGGAGCATATACACATAGTGGTGGATGGATGGGTATGTCTCGATGGGTATGTCTCGATGGGTATGTCTCGATGGGTATGTCTCGGTGGGTATGTCTCGGTGGGTATGTCTCGGTGGGTATGTCTCGGTGGGTATGTCTCGGTGGGTATGTCTCGGTGGGTATGTCTCGGTGGGTATGTCTCGGTGGGTATGTCTCGGTGGGTATGTCTCGGTGGGTATGTCTCGATGGGTATGTCTCGATGGGTATGTCTCGATGGGTATGTCTCAGGCTGGTGGTGTGTGTGTGTCTGGGAGAGGAGAAGAGGAGAGGGCACTGACCGTATCCCTCGGGCAGGTCGGGGGTGGAGTGCAGGTGGGTGCGGCTCATGTAGTTGCGGTGCCTCTGGGAGCGGACGCGGCGCTCCTGCGCGCGCGGGTCGCACTGCTGGCCGCTCGACACCGCGCCGACACCGTTCGAGTCCAGGATGGGCGTGTTCTCATCTACCAGGCAGCTCAGGGGCCGGCCAGGGCTGGAGTATTCAGAGGCAGGCCTACACACACACACACACACACACACAGACACAGACACAGACACAGACACAGACAGAGAGAGAGAGAGAGAGAGAGAGAGAGAGAGAGAGAGAGAGAGAGAGAGAGAGAGAGAGAGAGAGAGAGAGAGAGAGAGAGAGAGAGAGAGAGAGAGGTTTATTCAACCCCACAGTCATATAGACGTGTATGTTTTACATGTGGCATGTGCTGATGTGGCCTCCTAAAATAATGCAGCTGGTTTCATTTCCCCCACAAAATCAGCATGTGGGCACCCAGCCTGGTAAGAATGAGATACAATGACAGAATGACAGAAGTGGAAACTATGTCAAGGTCTGTGTTTAGGTCTTAATCTGGAGGTCATATTTGCAGCCGTGTGTGTAGTGTATGAGTGTGTGGTGGATGCCCAAGTGTGGAATTTAGTTTGGTATGAACAGGCCTAAGAAAATGTGTGTGTTAGTGAGCCTACGTGTGTGTGTGTATTAGTGTTAGTGAGATTGTGTGTGTGTGTGTACAAGTGTGAGTGAATGACTGTGTGTGTGTGTGTGTGTACAAGTGTGAGTGAATGACTGTGTGTGTCGGTGTGTGTGTGTGTATGTATAAGTGCGAGTGAATGACTGTGTGTGTGTGTGTCCTGTGTGTGTGTGTGTGTGTGTGTGTGTATGTATGTATAAGTGCGAGTGAATGACTGTGTGTGTGTGTGTCCTGTGTGTGTGTGTGTGTGTGTGTGTGTGTGTGTGTGTGTGTGTGTATGTATGTATAAGTGCGAGTGAATGACTGTGTGTGTGTGTGTGTGTGTGTGTGTGTGTGTGTGTGTGTGTGTGTGTCCTGTGTAGCTAGCTGGCGCTGAGGCAGGAAGGGCTGTGATAAGCACCGAGAGGGTGTGGGGGTCGTGCTGAGAGGGGTTGGTGTGTGTGTGTGTGTGTGTGTGTGTGTGTGTGAGTGAGTGAGCGAGAGAGAGAGAGTGTGTGTGCGTGCGTATGGGAGGGGGGGGGGGGCGGGGTCAGCCCTGCAGCCAGCCGTCTAGCCGCCCAGACTGACCCGGTCTGTCTGAGTCTCCACACTTCCAGCGCCGCAGACGCCTCGGCTATCTCCTCCGCCCCGCCCAACAACAAACAACTCCCAGGAAAAAAAAAAGAAAAAGAACGCAACGGAGTCGTTTATTTGTTTGATTGTTTAGCCGAGCCAATTTCCCTTTTACTGGGCTAAAACACAAGCCGCAGTTTAAGGGCTCCTCGGAGTATTGCGTAAGTCACTTCCCCAAAGTAGAAATAACGCGGCAGAAACGGACTTATGAAGCACAAAATTATTATGGTGGTGGAGCCAGAGGGTTGCAAATGCTGAACAAACATTACATATCTGCAACACAATATTATATTTATATCATATTTATTTTTAAAAACACACGACTGACTCTCTGAGGTGTGTGGACATAAAGTTGTTGGTTATGACCATTGTTATTAGTCGGAAATGGGATCGACAAGGGACGGGGAGCTGGCAGTCTGTGTGCCCGGCGGTTTTGGGACTTCAGAAACTAAAAATCACAGAACAATCGGGGCATGAGAGTTGGTCGCCCGTCCAAATTAGGCGTAGACGAGTTGGCCATAATTGTGGACGGAAATTCTTGATTCTGCAAGAGCGGGACGTGACTGGAAAATATGGTAATTCCCCCGGTTGCGGCGGAAAGTCTGAGCGAGCGAGCGGGTGAAACATTAGCGGGTGCACGGGGGGTCTGCGGTGCAGCAGGCACTCACCTGGTTGGTCTCTCCCACTGAGTGGTGCGCGTGATGTGGTTGAGGTACTGGATCCGGCCAGACACGGTTCTCCTCTCCTCCCAGCTGCATATCCACACACACACACACACACACACACACACACAGTAAGAGAGTGTAAATCATTCATATTTGTGCATAAATCTGTCCCGTCTCTGACACGAACACATATACACATGCATTAAGTCGTATCTATGCAAACATGCAGTCACACACACTAGGTCAAGAGCAGAGAGCGTGCACACATACAGTGAACCGCTGTGGCTGGGGGCAGCGGCGGGTCGACTTCAGCTGTACGACCCCCAAATGATTTATGAGCAAGCATGCAAAGTGAGAAGGTCATTGCCATAAACCGTTACTGTAAAGCACCTTTAACTGCCAGCAAAATCCGTCGCCCCTAAATCTTTAGCCCTCCCCTCGCCCACCGGTGGGCACGCACACCCCACTGCTGATGACAGGCCTGGGTGAGCGATGGAGAGACGGAATAGGAGAGAGGGAGAGAGAGACAGATGGAGGGAGGAGAATGGAGGGAAGGAGAGAGAGAGAGAGCACATGATAGAGAGAGCAAGAGAGAGAGCGCAAGAGAGAAAGAGAGCAAGAGAGATTGAGAGCAAGAGAGAAAGAGAGCAAGAGAGAAAGAGAGCAAGAGAGAGAGGGAGATGGAGGGAAAGAGGGATGAAGGAGAGAACGCACCCGTCAGGTAAGTCGTTGTCGAACAGCCGGCTGCAGTCCACCACGGGGCCTCCGCTGCCGATGCGGTCACGTGACTGCAGGCTCACTGGGTGACACGGGCGGAAAAACAAAACCAGACGCAGACGCCGATGACAAGTGTGTCCAGACATAGAGGTGTAGGAGAGAGAATGGTGTGTGGTGTGTGTGTGAGACTGAGACATGGTGACCGCATGCTTGTGAATGTGTGTGCGTCTGAGTGAGTGACAGACCCTGTATGTATGTATGCATGTGTGAGTGTGTGTGTGTGTGTGCGTGTAAATGTGTATGTGTGCATGTGCATGTATGCGTGAGAGTGTGGGTGGGTGGGAGAAAGTGCGTGTGCGTGCTTGTGTGCGTGTGTGTGAGAGTGCGTGTGTGTGTGTGTGTGTGAGTGTGTGTGTGTGTGAGTGTGTGTGTGAGTGTGTGTGAATGTGTATGAGCGTGTGAATGTGTATGAGCGTGTGAATGTGTATGAGCGTGTGAATGTGAATTTGTGTATGTGTGTATGTGTATATGTGTGTATGTGCGTGTGAATGTATGTGTGTATGTGCGTGTAAATGTGTATGTGTGCATGTGCATGTGCATGTATGCGTATGTGTGTGTGAGAGACTGAGAGGCTAGGACTGATTAAGATGGAGTGCGGCTACATTGGGGACAGAAGTATTCCTGTGCTGGTTTCAGTTGCTGATGGATTGAGGACACGCGTGCTGTGTGCTCTGCTTTGCAGTGCTTTGATTGGAGGGTTGGTGTGTGTGTGTGTGTGTGTCTGTCTGTCTGTCTGTCTGTCTGTCTCTCACTGTGTGTGTGTGTGTGTGTGTGTGTGAGAGAGAGAGGAAGGGGGGGGGTTTGGGGTTGGAGGGATAGAGGGCCAAGCGGCTCATGAATATGAGTGGTTTTCTGTTTCCCCTTTCTCTTGCTTGCAGGTTTGTACACACTCACACACAGTCAGGGATGATGGACAATGAGTCTAGAGCTTTAAGTGTGTGTGTGTGTGTGTGTGTGTGTGTGTGTGTGTGTGTGTGTGTGAGTATAAGAGTGAGAGCGAGAGAGAAATAAATACTGTGAGAGAGACAGAAAGGCAGACAGCCAGACAGATAGATAGATATATAGATAAGACAGACAGACAGAAGATAAGCGACCTCAGTAAAGCTGCTACTCACCCACAATCTGTCCCCTCACAGTTTCATTGTCGTTGGGGCCCAGCTTGTTGAGGTCGAGTCTGTGATCTGTTGATTAAAGGAGACAGCAATAAGCAACCTCAACCAACACAGGGGGAGAGAGAGGAAAAAAAGAAAAAAAAAAAAGGGAAGAGAAGGAGAAAGAAGCGAATGATTCCAGACTGCCACACTGCCACACATTCCTCTTCCAAACCGCCGCTGCCAAACAATCTGCTACGGCTAAAACATGAAAGGCCGGGGCGCGCAGACATAACAGCTCGCTGGAGTTCGCCGAGATCTGAGGGAGTTCGGGTCGGCGAGGTCGGCGGAGCCCGCCGCAGGACCGGTGATGGGGATTTAGAGTCCGGGAGGGTTTTGGGGGGTGGCGGGGTGGGGGTTTGGGGATGAGTCATGTCCGTGGCGGTGCTGCTGCTGCTGCTGCTGCTCCTCCTAACTCCCTGACCAAGCGTGGCTCACCGGGGCTCCGCTTGTAAAATGTCAGCTTGGCTTTGCACAACCTTTCGGTCTTCGCTGGGGCGTTTTCCACTGAAGACAACGCACGCAATGTCAGGCAGGAGCAGGGGGAGGGGGGGGGGGGATGGGGTGCAGGACAGTGTTTTAGGGGAGTAGGTGGTTGTGGGGCACGGGACAGAATGGGTACAACTTTCACTCTCCACCCCCAATACCCCTCCACCCCTCCCCCCAGACAGACAAGAGGGAACATGACCGTCCAGCTCTGGTGCTGTCTGCCCGTCATGTGAATCCCACTCAGGATGCATGTCTAGACTAAACACTGCCAGGGTAACGGTTACACGGCTGGAATGGTAAGCAGTTTAAAAGGAGGAGGAGGAGGAGGAGGAGGAGGAGGTGGACGGGGGAGGAAGAGAAAAAAAACAAAAAAAACACAAGTAACCAAATCCGTGTGCAAACATCTGAAGATCATTTCGAAGGGCCCCAAATACAGACGGATGAGTACAAAGGTTGTGTGGTGCGGGGGGGGTTGGGGGGGGTGCGGGGGAGGGGAGCAGAAAAGGAAAGCATATAACCACAAGAAAGAGAAGTCTGCTGTGTGTATTTTCGGTTGGCTAAACGGCTACGACTCCGACGTATACCTGCAATGACGATGATGAGGACGGTGATACGTGCCAATCTAGCACAGCTGAGACGTGAGGAGAGAACAGATGAGAAGACAGAGGGAGGGGAGAGAGAGAGAGAGAGAGAGAGAGAGAGGCAGACGTATCTGAAGACAGTCGGAGTCTGTATGAATGGAGGCGAGAGGAACTCACAGACAGCGATACTCAGATCGTCAGGGGAGATAAAGATCTGCTGGCGCTTTGCATGTCTGCTCCGCTCCGCTCGCTGCGTGCCGAGCTTCGAGGAAACGCGGCGGCCGCCAGCTGTCACTGCGCGACCACAGGGCCCATGGCAGAGAGGAGAGGAGCTACGGCTAGACGCACTTCCTGGCCCCCGCGGCCCCTGCAAACGCCGGTGGCGGCAGCCGGGCAGGAGATGGCAGCAGCAGCAGCAGCAGCGGTGGCGGTGGCCTGAGCTAAAAACAGCAGAAGGCTCCGGGGCCCGCTGAACCTCACAGCCAGGCTTGCAGGCACGTCTGCATTCCAAACCACCAAAACAAATCCAAACACCTACCATTAAGCTCCAGATGCACCAGCATCTTGTTCTTGCCATGTATTAAAACAAATTGACTTGAGTGGTGCTGTGTAAAGAAAAGAAGAAAAAAAAAAAAAAACACACAACCCACACACACACACACACACACACACACACAGCTACCTTGTTCAGAGATGAAGTCACCACATAAGATGGTGTGACGTGAACAAATACGTAGTTAGAGAGGTGTATGATCTGGATGATCGTGTGGAGAGGGGGGAAAAAAAAGGTAGAAAAACACATTGAAGTGTAACGTAGTGGAAAATGTGTCTGTCATGGTGCAGCCGTGTAAACGCCTGTTGCGGCGAGGAGCTCAGGTGATGGCGTCATCGCTGTAGGCATGGCGACGGTTTCACAGCAACGGAGCGCGCCGCGAGCTGCCACATCTGCCATGACATCATACGGCTGACGAGCTGGCTGTTGCACTTAACTCAGCACCGACGCAGGAAACGTACAAAGACGAAAATGGCACAGGATGTTAAAGATATGCTACACACCAACATGAACACTGCACTATGGAGCCCTATACACCCCGACCCAAAACACAACCCCCACCCAGACCCAGAGAGCCATGGGGGCCAGTCGGCACCATCCACGGGGGGAAGGGTGGGAGGGGTGTGGAGGCGGGGGCCGCTCCTGATGTCTGGGGGCAGCTGGAGCCCTCCGGGGGGGGGGGGGGGGGGGGCGCCTCGATGATGGCATCGTCACACAGATGAGCCATGGCTCCCAGGTGCCTCCTCGGGCGCACGGTGGCCATGGCGACGGCGACGGCGACGGCGACGGCGACAGCAACGGAACCCCGTGCCCAGCCAGCACAGCCAGCCAGGCTGGCTCCCGACCCCCAGCTGCCCAGCCGGGGGGAGGGTCGGTGAACGCAGGGGAGAGAAGACGGGGAGCGGTGCCAGACATCCATATGGCCATCAATCAATAGCTAAGTTAATGGCAGATGCTGTGACTGGCCGGTGGAGGCAGCTCACAGCACTTTTATGGCCTATTTATTTCTGCCGCTCCTCCAGCCATATGGACTCTGAGCTGCTGCCCATAGAAAATTAGACGTCTGCATAAGAGACGGATGTGCAGTCATGCTGATGAGTCCACAAAAAGTCTCGTGGTCTTGTGGTGTTTATCCACACACACACAAACGCACAGAGAGAGAGAGAGAGAGAGAGAGAGAGAGAGAGAGAGAGAGAGAGAGAGAGAGAGAGAGAGAGAGAAAACAGGCAGAGAAAGACAGAGAAAGAGACAGACAGAGACAGACAGACACAGAGAGAGAGAGACAGACAGACAGACACAGACAGAGACACAGAGAGACAGAGAGAGACACAGACAGACAGAGACAGAGAGAGAGAGAGAGACAGAGAGACAGACAGAGAGACAGACAGACAGACACAGAGAGACAGAGAGAGAGAGACAGAGAGACAGACAGAGACACAGACAGACAGACAGAGAGAGACAGACAGACACAGACAGACAGACAGAGAGAGACAGAGAGAGACAGAGAGACAGAAAGAGAGAGACAGACAGACAGACACAGAGAGACAGACAGAGAGACAGAGAGAGACAGAGAGACAGACAGAGACAGGAGCTAGAGGGGTTCAGGCCTTGGGCTCTGTAAAGCACTTTAAGACCATGTCTATTCTGAATGAATAAAAAGTGAATAAAAGTGAATAAAAGTGAACTGACGAGTAGACATACAGCCAGTGTCTTTGAGGCGGTTGATGGCGTTGGACAGGAGGCGCACACAGCCCAGGAACCCGGCCCCCTGCTTCTTATGGATCTTCTTGTGGTTCCACACACTGATGGTGATGGAGTCCGATTTACCGATGTACCTGCACACACATACATTTGAAATGTAAAGGCAATGTATGCATTATAACATCTATGTATTATTACATTGCTACAATATCTTGAGGTATACAATATTATGAATCATATATAATATTCATATTATAATCTGAACCATATTAAATGTTAGGTTCATGGCTAGAACAGTAGCAAGTTCCTCTATATATTTCACAGCAATCAGACTGTGGAGGACTGACTGGGGGTCAGAATAAAAAAAAGTTGACAACTCTGTTCCTCAGTTGGTTTAACACGAACTTCAAGAAGCGTAATAGCTGGCCAGTCCCCCAGACAGTGCACCACAAATGCATGTGTACACACACACACACACACACACACACACACACACACAAATGTAAGGTGTTATTTCTGCTTTTTCCTCTTCTCCTTTTAGCCCCGTCATTGTGGCGAGCGTGTGGTTAACTCTGTCTGTGACTTGGATTCAGTCTGACATGCACGTCTGTCTGCCTCTCCTCGCCACGCCGCACAGCGCCAAGTCGCCATGACTACAGAGGAAGTCCCCCACATCACGTCTCACCAACAACCCCCCCCCCCCCACACCACCCCTCCCCAACATGCATGCGCACACACACACACACACACACACACACACACACACTCCGATAAAAAAAAGGCAAAAAACGGCCACCGTCAGACAGTAGTTACAGTAAACACTCAACACAGCTCTAATTACAGCTTTCCCAGCAAAACCACCCACCCCCCCCCACACACACACACACACACACACACACCTCTGACCATGGCATAGGGTCAGTTAGAGGAGGTTATCCTCTCGCCGCCAGGAAAGACACCATGGTCGAAGTTAGCCACACACACACACACACAGACACACACACACACACACAGACACAGACGGCTTCTGCTGCTGCAGCACTATAACTGGACATTTGGATAATTTGCCCACGTGCCCTCCAGAGCATCAGCACCATGACTGTACGAGAGGAGCTGTGCACGTGGTTCAGCCGCAAGAGGAGCGTTTGGTCCCTCGGCACACAAGGCCTGTGTTTAAACATTAATAAAGTCTGTGTCCATCAGGGTTTGCGTTCCCACACGATGAAGTCTGCATCTTGTCTTTTTGTTTTGCTGAACAACTGTCAACAGGACAAGGGAACTAACAAAGTGTTCTCAATCCTTGTTGTTAAGACAAAAGTATTCCAATAAAACGGTTGTTAATCCACTTTTTAAGACTTAAGTATTCCAATAAAAATCTTCTGCCATGCAAAGCGTGGGGTGATTAACGCGGGGTGCAAACAGATCGAGTTTGGGTAAACAAGCGATGGAAAAATCCAGACAAAACAATGACTAAATGTCTGGTGGACGGTTGGGCCGGGTGGTGAGTGGGGGAGGGGGGGGGTGGGGGTGAACTGTCAGCGCAGTCCACGAGCTCTGCAGGGCCAAATGACTGAGAAATAGCACCGGAGGAGCTAATGGGCAAGCTGGCATGCGTCAGATTCAGGGTATGTAAGCAAGGTAGTTATTACAGCTAGCAGTGCCCCTCCAGACGTTAAGAAAACTACCTCACTCCACACACACACACACACACACACACACACACACACACACACACACACACACACACACACAGCCTTAGAGAGCTCATAAAACCAACAGGAGAAAAAAGGAAATCTATATGTCTCTGCAGATCTGCCTAATTATACACATTACAGGCACAAGCCCCAACACACATGCGCGCGCACACACACACACACACACACACACACACACACACACACACACAAAAACAGAGCTGGAGGGTATATAGGCTTTCAGACACACATGCTCATTTGCTCCGAATTACTGCTACATCTTACACAGTCGATAAGAGTGACCTCTGTGGTTATGTAGCGACATGGTAATTATCCATATGTCTTCTGGCATGCCAGGGCTAATCGTCTGTGCGTGTGAGAGTGTGTGTGTGTGTGTTTGGTGGTGGTGGGGGTTGACCGGCTGGCTGCATGGCATACTGGGAGACATTACCCACTCCAGTTGGCGCCCGCCGGACCAGGGAGAGCACAAAGTGAAATGACGCCAAAAATAAACTAATTAGCGCCTTGTGTCTGCGAGACAGCACATTTCACACACACACACACACACCTCCCCTCCCCTATACTCCAGACGGTACGATCTGCTAGGCCTTCTGGGACACGGACAGAGGCCACCTGTTCTCGGTTTTCTTGGTGTGAGGGGGAGAGGTGGAGGGATAGGATGGGGGGGGAGGTGAGATGACGTTCAGTCTGCTTGATAAACTGGTGCTTTGATGTAACCGTTGTGAGACACTTCATCACAAGGAGCGGGACAGCCACTATACATCTGGCCCGAAAAACACACACACACACACAAAAACACACACACACACACACACAACAGGGGAAGCTCAAGCACATCACAGGCTTGTCCCCATCAGGCCTATGCACTGATCCAATCGGATGTTCCCGTCCGATTCCCGAAGGGGACAATGCTCTGATGCAGCAGAGTGGAATTATTGTTTTCGTTTTACATGACGAAATGTTTCGGGGGGGTATGAATCGAGGGAAAAGTTAGCTCGAAGTACTAATTAATCCATGCGTTCTGCACTTAACCCAGTGGCAGGATACCATGTTTGCACACCCAAGTATGGAAAGCTTCCAGTGATACGCAGGAGTGGGGAGGAGGAAAAAAAAAAGAAAAAGAAAAACAAATAAATAAATCCCCTGACCATATGTTTTCTCTATGCTCATCATGTGCTTAGAGAGGCGAGTCCCTCGCTATGAGTCACCGCGGATGTTAAATCGCTTAGCCTTAGCGTAGCAGCTATCCGCTCCGTGTGAGCGCGTGTCTGCGTGCTGGTGGTGCTGCTGCTGCTGCTGATGGCGGGGAGAGAGAGGAGGGCCGAGGGGACCAGGCGGCCAGTCTGGAGGCTGCGCTGAGCTGGGCTGAGCTCGTCCAGCTGGGCTGGGGGCCTGGAGGAGGGCGCGGTAGCCTTCACATCCTACCAGCCCGGCGCCGGCCCCCCATCTGCTATCCCTGGCATGCGAGCCATTTCCTATGGCTGAGCTGGGGAGGTCAGGGGTCACTGGTACGGCGCGTCCCCCGCCCCCCCACCCTTCCAGAAGGCGCTCCTAGCATTCGAGGCGGTGTACAGTGAGTCGGCCCTTGCCGTTTTAAAAGCCACGGCCTGCTAATACACGCACACGTCGCGCTGACAGTCCAGACGAGATAAATACTGCAATATGACGTAGATGCTTGGAGACAGAGGCTAAGCCTTTTAACTGTAGACTAAAAAGCTTCGGTGAAAATGAGCCCTATGCAACTCATTGTCATAAATGATGTCATGGCGTTCCAAAAATTCCACCTGGCAACTTCACTCTCGCTCATCTGCGACTCATTACCATAACAATCCCAGATGTTTCAGCCTCGTGTTTACAATGGAGATCGCCATGGCGACGACTGCTCGTCTACTACAGTGCTATCTACGATGACAGACACACACAGGCGCACAGGGCATCAGCACAACCTGAGAGCGGACAACAGTGCGAGTTTCTCATAGGAGGCAAACAGGAGCACAAGACCATGTGCGGCACAAACTCTAGTGCTCATTAGAAAGAAGCCTAAGATTGTACATGAGAACCAAACTCATCATGAGTCAACTGTAAAAAAAAAAAAAAAAACGTTGACAAATACACTCATTAAGTTGGCCCATCATGACGTTGTATGGATTTCCGTGCAATACGACGTTAACCAAAAGCCTTGTTCTCATTTCAAGAGCAAGAAATTAATTAGCAATTTGAGCAAACTTTTTCCCTCGATTCAAGGCTTTTAGTTAATGTTGTTTCGATACAACATTAACTAAAAGCCTTGTTCTCGTTTCAAGAGCACTGAAGTACTGAAAGGGCTCTGAGTCACTTCGTGACAGCGTTTTGTAAGTGGTAGTGATTTTCATCCGATGAAATCTTCTGTGTGTTAGTGTTGTGAGGGCGACTAAGGGAAAATGAAGGGGCTCTGACGACAATCCAAGCATGCTTTCCTCATGAAGACAACACAAAAAAGAACTAACCCTAAGCTCCATTTTTAGTTAAGGAAATTAAGAAAAACCCAAACATCTGAATTCAATAACTTATAACAGCAAAGAGGCAAAAAAAAGTACAAAACAATAGATGAAGAATACAAAACAAAGTGATTTAATCCTGAAATAGACTGAATTCCAGGAGCCAGCACACACACACACACACACACACACACACACACACACACACACACATCTAAACAGCTCGGCGATATCCCCCTCAGGGCAGTTTGCGTTGATGCGCTGCACATCTACTGTGTATCCTGCCTCCACTGCCGCCAAAACCCAATGTTTGTTTTGCCTTTTTTGTGCCTTTCTTTTCCTAATTAATGATGTAACTCTACAGTCGAGTGCGCTGTCGGAATTGTTCAAATCTGTTCCTTGGTGGCGGAAAGCCAAAACAACGCTACTCTGTTTTTTTTTTTTTTGCTTCCCTTAGCTGTTGCTCATGTGAAAGTCCACAGCACAGTGGAGTCTTCCGGCCCGCGTGCTTATTCCTCTGCAAATAAAGTGGAACTCAAAACCAGGAACATTCAGAACACATGGCGGGGAGAACACAATAGTGGGTTTGGTGGTGGTGAAAAGGGCAGGCACCAAGTTCTCCTATCAAAGACCAAGAGCACAGTAACACAACTAGGTTCCTGTAAAGAGAACTATGGGGTAACCACAGTTACCTGCATGTCATTGATTTATACATTTAGCATGCAAGCAGTTCGCACAGAGATGGGACACAGGAAACAAATCGAGCTTTTGGAGAGGGGGGGGGGGGGGTCTTACAGGTCATAATGTTGATTCCACTTGGGGTCCAGTGTGTTCCTAACTGTGTCCGTTGAGTGGCATTGCCCGGATCCGTCAACGACGACTTTGGCGAATGGGTCAGGTAGGCCTGAGGCAGAAAAAGCAAGCTCATGGATGTTCATACCAAAGCATGATCTGCCAAGAGGCTAGTGGCATCATGGATACAGGTCAACTAGCTGAACACAGGGAACACAGGGAAATGACAGATAGGAAATATCAGAGGGGGTAGGGTGTGTGTATGTATGTATGTATGGGGGTAGGGTGTGTGTGTGTGTGTGTGTGTGTGTGTGTGTGTGTGGGGGGGGCATTGTGCTATTTGAGAGTTGGTGGTAGACCTCTGTTCCTCCGGCTACGAAACTACACGTTTGTGTATGTCTGAACACAGGTCTGACCTGTTCATTCACATTCACCTGCACAACTGGCTCCATTTCAGGGACTTCCCAGCCAGGGCCATAATTGTTGACTGTGTGTATGAGAGTGTGTGTGTGTGTGTATATGGGTGTGTATGTGTATATGTGTGTGTGTATATGTGAGTATATGTGTGTGTATGTATGTATATGTGTGTATATGTCTGTGTGTATATGTGTGTGTGTGTGTGAGAGAAATAGACAGAGAGAAAAAAAGAAAAAGATACATAGACATGATATGAAAACCTACAGCTGTCTACAGCTCCTAAAATGCGATGAGTCACAATGAGGATTACTGCTCAGCTACATTTCACTGTTCATTGTGACGTAACTTCCCATACTTTATTTATTAGTCACTGGCTCCGTTTCCCCTTCCATATTACATAATGGAGAGGAGCCGTGATCCAGGCTTATGATATGCTTTAAGGCCGGTCCCTGCACAACTGCACGTAAAACGCAACATGCAACGCACACGCTTCACGAGAAGAGGTTGTCCTTTTGTGGAGACTCGTTGTCTTGCATGGCGAAACTCTATATCTGATCGTCAGATTCACTCAAGCGGATAGACTCCTACCCAGAGAAGGAGAACACAAGAGCTCCTTAACCCTTTAAGAGTCGTGTTAACCCTTTTACCCGGGTGCAGTTGCACGAGGTTTGATATGATGCAAAAACAAGAAAATGTCAAGGTTTTAAAAAAGGTAATATAATTAAGGCTAATAAACTAAATAAATTTAAAAAAAAAACGTAAAGTACGTAAAAGGAAATTTAAATAAAAAAAAGGTTGTAAAACATAAAAAAAATGAACTTACGGAAGAAGTCCTTCTTTGACAAGTTCTTCGCACAAAGGACTGTAAGAGAAAGAGAGAAGACATATGAGCTGAGCAGCGGGTCAAAACAGCAAACATGGCAGCCTCCTGTCAGGAAACATTCGGAGACACCACAAGTTGACATTCACAAACAGCACTTCACATTTAGCGCATCACTATTTTTGAAAATGACATTCCTCTAGGTTTTTTTTTTTTTTAAATAGTTACTTCGTTTTGTAACTCTAGACGTTTTGTTTTTCTTCAATGTTTTTACCATTGCCACGGTTTCAGTTACCGTCCCCTGAGGCCAACGTGTGGTGTTAAGCCCGCGGATGCCCAAACCTAAAACCGCCCCTGTGTCACCCAGAAGCTGTGGGATGCCGTGTGCCTCCATGTAAAATGTCCGCAGACATTCCTGAGGCCCGGTCTGAGGTGCAAATCCCTTGCTGATACACAAAAGGCTTTCAGGAAGGAACCTCCTGACACTGCAGCAGCAGCAGACCTTGGTGCGCCACAGAGAACTTAGTAGCCGCGCTACTAGACTTTTAAAAAAAAACGAAACGCTACGAGGTGCTGGGCAACTTGGCGTTAATGAATAGCAAAAAACAGCAGGTGATGGGTGTGTGTCCTCACATGCTGGTGGGTAAGCCACACACACACACACACACACACACACACACACACACACACACACACACACACACACACACACACACACACACACACACACACACACACACACACACACACACACACAAACACACACAAACAGCAGCCGGCAATCATCAGCAATCGTAAATCATGAGATCTGTCAGCAGGTAATACCGAATGTCACCCCCTTTTTTTATTACTGCCACTTATTGGGGTGATAAGCTGATGTGGAACTGGTCGATGCACAGTTAAGTTAAGGAGGGCCACCGCCGCCACCTGGTTTCCTGCGCTGGGTGTGAGCTGAGCAGGCGCAGCCGGGGGTGTTGGGCCGAGCGGTTTAACGATGGCCGTCCGGCTCCGTCCCTCAGCCTCGCCACCCGGCCCCTTTCAGTTCCTACAGCAGCTGCAGCGTGACCACGACCGCTCTCGAACAGCTGGCACATTTCGTAAAGCTCAGAGACCCTGAAAAGGGATGAGATTGTGTGTGTGTGTGTGTGTGGGGTGGGGGGGGAGGGTGCATGCGTGTGTGTGTGTGTGTGTGGGGGGGGGGGGGGGGTGTGTGTGTGTGTGCATGCGTGTGTGTGACGCTCCTCAGGAAACCCGATGCTCACTGCACACTAATTTCTCGGCAGAACAGCGGGTGCCTTTGGCTCGGCAGCCTTCGTGCCTTATCTGTGTCTTATCGCCACGGCGCTGGGGCCACGCTCTCCTTCCAGACGACTCAGAGTGTGACTCAGAGTGTGTGTGCGCCTGTGTGTGTGCGCACAAGCATCTAGATGGGAGTCAAATATCACTTCCTGACAGGGGGGTTTGTGGGAGGGGGGGGCGGGGTTGGTTGTGGAGGTGCAGGTATCTGCCACGCCAGCTGCCCCCCCTCTAGGAGAATAGTCCCCTTCTGAGGGGGTGGGGGGGCAGGACTGGACACTTTGGAAACTCCAGGAAGAACCTTAGAGCCGGAGGGGTGGGTAGAGGGGGGTGGAGAGGCATCAGCGACTACATCAACCTCTGCCAACCATGCATGCCAGCTAGCGATTCTGATGCGCTGGCGATGGGAAAGAAGTGCGTCAGTGGACGGTGGCATGGTCAGCGTGGGGCTCCATGTGCTGACTGGGAGCTCCGTGGTGAGACATTCCTGACCGCAGGGGTGAGAGGAGGGGCCGCAGTTGCTCTGCTCCGTCAGAGCCAGAGGACAGGAGGATATGGAGCACGATGGAAGACCGAGACGGAGGGGGTCGGGAGGGTCAGTAGACAGGGTCAAACAGCCTGACCTCCTGTGCTGTCCACGCCGGGAGGTTCCAGACAGAAGGAGATGGATAGTCCAAAATGTATATTGGAGGCAGGTCAATACGTGTGTGTGAGTGTGTGAGTGTGTGTGTAAAGATGGGTGGCTCCTCTTGACCATGTGCTTCCCATCAAAAAAAAAAAAAAAAAAAAGTTAATGACCATCTGTGGCACCAGCCGACAGGGATAACTGATGTCTTTGCACACACTCTTCAAAACGCACACAGGCACCACTAAACACAGCAACGGGCTCTGCTCTCCGAAAAAAAAAAACACCCCCCACCAACTATTCCCTAAGCCCCTGCTTTCATTCTCCTCGAGTACGGGAGGACTGTGAAAGTGAAAGCGAGAGAGAATCCTTGTAAAAGCAGCACATCAAACCCCCGGGCCTGAGGGGCCGAGGAGGCTGAGCGGGGCCCCGTTACCACACCGCTGCGAGACGGGGGGAACTCGCGCCGCTCAAGGGGACTCCGCTCGAGTTAGCGGAGTCTGGTCCCGCACCCGCACCCGCCGCAGCAGGATTTAAGAGCTTTCCTACAGACCTTGGCATTTACGACGGGGCACAGGCGCTGGCGGTTTTCTTGGAAAACCCCGAGCTTATGACTAAAAGGAACTATCAAAACTGCACATAAAACAAAAGGAAGAGAACACGCCCAGGAACGCTCCGCAGCGAGAGTGCCTGTGGAAGAGAAGAGAAGAGAACCGCGTCCAACGAGCGATGATGATGATGATCACGATTATGATGATTACGATTAGGCTGAGGCTCTCTGATGGACCCTGACTGGATGTGGTCGCCGATGTCTGACTCTAAAATACAAGGACATCCGCAGTCACATGTTTTCCACAGTCTCTTTTTAACGGCTCGAAGTTTTCCAACCGAACAGGCCATTGCTGCGATTTTTACACGAGGTGATTTTTTTATTTGCGTAGGATTTTCAATGAGGCAGATGTGCTGTCAGTGTGTGTGTGTGTAGTTTTTTTTCTAACCAGTAACTCTCCCCTTTGCCTAATCAGCTATGACAGGTCCTGGAGTTCTTGGACGGGTTGAGGGAGATTCCTCCTGCTGGCACCACGGCCGTCTGGAGCGAGTTTGTGGCCGGGAACTGGGGGTGTGGTGGGAGGCAGCGCTCACAGATGAGAAGGCGAGGAGTGGAGACTCCCTTACTACCTCCACCTGGGATTCACCCTTCACCCTCTCCTAGGCTGAACACCAAAGCACCAGTGGACAAATGCAACACAATTTCCAGATAGAAGTTCAAAGTTCAATCAGAGGACTCATTTCTTGCTGTGTGACTGACAGCCTTGTTGTCACCTCGGATGGACTACCCTTTTGAGAACCGAAAAGGTTCCATTGATCGGAACACCTGGAATATTACTGGGACGCCGATGTAAACTGACGTTGATGACAACTGACATTCAGACGCAATTTGAACCAAGTTTAACATAAATCAATACCACCCACCAGGTTGCAAGTGTAACACTAGCAGGGGCACCCGTTCCACCGCTTGAACCCTAGTAAATCTACCACCTGCCCCACTACTACTACTGCTGCTGGTCACCTTAGAATGTTACAGAGCTCCAACGTACCTCTAACCACCACCACCCCATCCCGCTCCCCATTCCGACCCAAACCCATCCCTCTCCCCATTCCGACCTAAACCAACCCCTCCCCCCATTCCGACCCAAACCCATCCCGCTCCCCATTCCGACCCAAACCCATCCCGCTCCCCATTCCGACCCAAACCCATCCCTCCCCCCATTCCGACCCAAACCCATCCCGCTCCCCATTCCGACCCAAACCCATCCCGCTCCCCATTCCGACCTTCACACTAGCTGCAGTCTCATTGCGCTCATTTTCTTTACAAGAGGTGAGGAACAGGTGGCGGGACACTTTCCATTCCCACAATCCCACTTTTTCCTCTCCCCAGTCGGGGCGGCTGGCGAGGGTCTTCAACACGTCGGAGTTGATGGGCCGTGCGCCCCGCTCTCTGACATGTTTACTGGGCCTCGTAACGGAGGCACAATGATAGGAAACACTCACTTCATACCTGAATAATTTAGCGGCGCACAGTTCTGGAGTCACACCCAGCCTCAGGGAACACACAAGGGAGAAAAAGAACGAGAGAAAGAGAGAGGTGAGAGAGTGAGAGAAACAGAGAGGTTAGAGAACGAGAGAACGAGACAGACAGAAACAGAGAGGTGTGAGAGAGAGCGTACGAGAGAACGAAGGTGCCAGACTAGCCCCCCCCCCCCCCCAGTTTCACACAGACACACGCACAACCATACACAAAAAAAGCATGGCTTACGAAAGGACACTTTCAAAAGCAAGCCTCGAGGGCAAAGTTCTGAACAGTCTGGTACACCACTCCAATCATTTTACATTTCCAACACAAAGATGGACCGGGGCATCCCCAGAAGACTGGAGTATGGCTGGCTGGCTGGATGGCTGGCTGAATGGCTGACTGGATGGCTGGCTGGATGGCTGGATGGCTGACTGCTGGTGAGACCTTTCAGGTTCAGAGCTCTTTCAGTGGAGCTCCAGGCCTACTGACCTGCTGGAGATGGCCAGCCCCACTGGAAACGCCTGGGAGAGAGAGAAGGAGGAGGGGAGACCAGACCAGAGCCGGGAGCTAAATTACATGGGTGGCTCAGGACACGCTGGCCAAACGGAGGTCGTAAAATTCAGCAAGGGCAACCGAGCGACCAAATTACACAGGCTAGCGGACGGAATCACAACATGACAATCAGAACGCTGAGCCGAGCCAAAATGTGACAGGAGCAAAGGGGATCGCGAGCGCACGGGCTAATTACAGAAGACATCTCCATGGCCCCATGGCCAGGAAACTGACAATGCTTCTCCTGTGGATTTTAGCAGCCCCAAAGTTTCAATGTCTAGAAGAGGCATCACGGATCAACGCACGGACACAAGATTCTAAAAGCGGCCCCTTTGATGTACATCAGCACTCGGTGATGGTCAATCATCAGACACTAAAGCCGTCACGCTACTCGACTCTCCTGTAGCTGGCCAGAATGTCAGAGGGTGACTGACTGGAAGTACGGGGAAGTGTGTGGGGGGGGGGGGGGGGATGAGTGAGCCCTCAGACTGGGTGAATGGGCCACCAGCTGAGGGAGCGAGCTCACGCTTCTGAACGCAGGGGGGGATTATGGGCTTACCTGCTCACTTCTCTAGTGTCAGCTGCGAGTAAGGGGAGTTTTCCTGAGGATATCAATGAGGGTTTTTCTGAATGCAAAAGGTTGGGGGGGGGGGGGGCTACGGCACTGAGAGGGAGAGTGACTATCACATGCATGGGAAGGAGAGCTATGATTGGGCAAGAGATATAAACTTACGTTTTCCTAAAAGACCCTCTCAAAACGATAGAATACATTTTTCTAAGCAATTTGAAAAACGTACAAAAGGTCTTAAATGTATCGAGTTGGCCTACCTCCACAACAACGCAGTTGTAATGATGTGTTTCTGTGTTAGATGGCAATCAATGACAAAGTGTCGTTATGATGACAGCATTAAGACATGAGTGTGCGGGTAACAAACACACCTCCACCTCCACATTCTCAGTGAAGGAAGAAACCAAATCTATTTAAGGGTTGAGGCTGAGATTTCCAAGAAATGGTCTGTGTTCCAAACACACTCTATTTCTGTCCATTCCGCGTTTACCCTGAATGGTGCAGGAGATGGTGGACGCAGCAGATGGACCGCAGCCCAGTCATGTGCATTGGAGAGAAAGTGTGTGTGTGTGTGTGTGTGTGTGTGTGTGTGTGTGTGTGTGTGTGTGAGTGAGAGAGAGAGTGCAAGCAGGAAAGCAAAAAGCACTCTCACCTCAGGAGTTAACAGATACATGTGCTCTCACTCCCTCACACACAAGCGTGAACACACACACACACACACACACACAAATTAGCCTACATTCCTCACAAAGCTTGGGCAAGATAACAGATGGTGTTGAGCACTTGGGCATATCTGGAGCGGCCATGGCCTGGCATGCTAAACTCTGTATGACCCAGAGATGTTTAAAGAGGGGGTGGGGTACACTGGGCACACCCGCCCCCCGTAACCCCCCCCTAGGTCTGACAGCTAGTGTGAGGAAACACCACTCTAATGCCCAAATGATGCCGAGGGACAAGCAACCGCTCCAATTTTTAACACACTCAAACATTCTGCATTATTGATGGCTGTCTGAACTCCTCACCCCGACATGTCCAGGATTGAACCCAGCCATGGGTTAAAGGCCTGAGTGTTTAACAGAAGAATGGCCCCTTTGGCAAGGAGCATAAAAAAAGACTATATGGCTGCAGGTTTTTACAAGATTCTCCGAGCTAGACTCGTCCCGTTTCGAGCCAGAATAATTAGGTCACCTCTTATCCTGAAGAAAAGAGTGGCAACTCCAGCGAGAGCATTAGGAAGCTGTTGACAAGGATCACCCCCCAGTAGGCTCAGGACCAAATCCCTTGTTACACTAAACCTCAAGGAGCAGAGGTCAAGGTGAGAGAGGTCATGATAAGGTCAGCACCCCCATACCATCTTCAGGTGTGGTCCACACTTCCCTTCCCCCACCCTTGGATGAATAATCCACCAATTTAGCTTTCGGGCTAGCTTTTTAGCCTACATCACACCAACTCCTGACAATGGGTCGTTTCTCCCTCACTGCGTTTAGTAGTGGCTCCGCTAATCCCCCCGGCAGAGGTCAGACGTAAGGGTTGAGGCTCCGGCTCAGAGACGAGTAATTCCATTGAGACTGCGAGGCCACACAGAGTTACTGAGGTGGGGGGAGGGGGACTGAGGCGGAGGACCATTGAGGAGCTTAGCTTCACCTGCAATCAATAAGGTACACATGGAGGAGTCGAAATAATATGTGCCTGTTGTACACACACACACACACACACACACACACACACACACAGAGAGGGGGGGGGGGGGGAGAGAGTGAGACTGCTGATCCACTAGAGTGGAAGACTGGAGCTCACAACCACAGCGGTGGTGTTATGACACTACCATAGCAACAGAACAAAAGGGCCAGTCGCTCGTTCTTAAGTCTGTGACTAACTACCCTATAGCAAGATGCACATCAAGATAAAAAAAAAAAAGGAAAAAAAAAAAACAGAAACTGCTGCTGAAGTGTATCAGAGTTGAGATAATTTCTTTAGATACCGCTTTTAAGTTTCCCCATCAGGGTTTTTTTCCCCATGTTTTGTGTATCCCGAAGTCAGTCGAACAAGTAGAGCCAGGGAGCGCATGAGTTAACGGAGTAGTGTCGTCTTTTCCTTCCTTGCCAAAAAAATGTTGATGAATAACATCCCTCCATGTTGACACCCCTCTGGAGGGACAAGGAGGGTTACACGGCTGTCTAAACGTGATTTGTCTCCAAATGGTCCCGAAAACGTTCAGTATTGCGAAAAGAGGGAATGAAACGAAAGCATGCAACAACGCTCAAGCTTCTTGGCCCCAAGTGAGAGTTTACACTGTGCTGCTTTGTGGCAGCAAAAACCAACAATTAGCTTAGCTACACAACATGCTACACAGATATCCCATTACATTTGTCCATTACCAATGAGCCCATGAATTAGCATGAGTTAGACTGTCGGCACTGGGGCTGCGTGTTAGTTGGTAAACACTGCGGTCGGGGTAGGCGCTGTTTGCGAGGAAATATTCCACTTCTGAGAGGGAGAAGTAGTGACACACAGGGATCCTGTTTCACTAGTCTGACCGGCGCACCTGAATTACTTCTGTTAAAAAGCTAGGACCGCAGCCTGGTGTCTAGCCCTGCCACACTGAGACTTTTGACTCATGGCCTTTGACCTTTGACTTATGGCTTTAGTGATGCATCAGTCCCCCCTGCCTGCCTTTCCAGATGAGATTTAAACACCAGTGCTAGACGCCTAGCATTAACCACAAGCCACTGAGGAGTGAAGGGGTCTCTTGAATTCCACAGGCTAGGCTATGATGGCTGCCAAAGAATCATCTACAGTAGACCAACTGTGACCAGGAGAGATAACATATTTCCAGCAGCATTAACCTTCAACAGAGGAAGACTGGCAACGAGCATTACACAGCTAGGCCCCTCTGTGCTCTTGAAAGACAATCGTTGCCATGGAACCATGTACCCACACGCACATGCTAAGGGGGTCAAAGAGGGCTCAGTGTGCGACTCTACGTGATCAGATGCAGAGGAGGAGGATTGGGTTTCCCCCCCCCCCGTCGCAGGGAAGTGGCCCACCGGCCGAGCAGGAAGAAATTAAATGAAACATGAAGTGCGTGAGATTGTCTAACGCACACGGCACTCCGACCAGGTCATCAGGTGGAGTAGGGTAGGGGGGGGAGCAGGGTGGTAGGGGGAGGGGCACTGTGCAGCGATGCCCCCAGCGCTCGAGAGAAAAAAAAACGAAAAAACAGGTCAATCCAAGGCTGCCTTTTGTTTCCACAAACACACCCTGCTGGGCTACTCACATGAATGGAACCATGGGATGTCATGGGGTGGGGGTGGGGTGGGGTGGTTGTAGGCAGACATATGAAGAGTGAGTGTGCGAGTGTTCTTTGAGTGAGTCATGGAGACTTTGGCATAAAGACACCACCACCAAAACTTGCCACGCGCACAGGCGCACGCACACACCAAACCTCAGGGACCTGCTGCGGTCATCCCTGAGAATCAAAGAGTCCTGACAGCGATGGCCCCCCCCCGCCTCATCCTTACTCACGGTGAGTAACGTCATCGTGCTCGCCGCCCCAGCGGCCTGTTTTGACTCCTGCTGCACTCGTGCGCCGTCTCATTCACAGCATTGTTCCCCGGCAAAACAAAAGAGCTTCCCTTTCCCCCCTCGGCAATCTGCTCCTCCCTGCTCTAGCTTTCAACAGAGAGAGAGAGAGTGAGAGAGAGAGTGAGAGAGTGTGTGTGTGAGAGAGAGACAGAGAGGGGGGGGGGGGGGGGGGGGGCAGATCTGCCCAGGTCATGAAATCGCCCCTCTAATCTCGTCTGCACTTCCTCTGGCCGCACTTTACGTTCTTGTACCCACCCCCTCCACCCCCCTCCACACCCGCTCTCCTCCCTCCCTCCTCCTCCTTCCCTAAAAATGTTCTGCATGCCAATTATGTCATTCATTAAAGAGGCCCAGGAGCGGTCCTCCCGCCCGCCCGCCCAGCGCCAGCAGCCACGGCGGAGTGGGGACAGACACACCTCTCACCAGGGAGATCAGGAATCTACACCGAGTGTAATGCGGCCAAGCCGACTGCACACTGGCAAACTGACAACACGCGTGCAGAAGAGAGAGGGAGGGACGAGAGAGAGAGAGAGAGAGAGAGAGAGAGAGAGAGAGAGAGAGAGAGAGAGAGAGAGAGAGAAAGAAAGAGAGAGAGAGCATGGAGACAGACAGAAGGGGGGAAAGAGAGGAACAGTTAGGGGGGAAAAGTCCTAAAGATACCTGATACCTTGTGGAGGAGAGAGGGTGGCAAAATGTCTTTCAAGTGTTTGGCTTTTTAGAAATGTCAGGAGATGGATGGCTTGCACCTGGCTTGCATCAGAAGACTGTCCTCCGTCGGGTTTCTAACCAAAAGGTTTCTCTCCTCATCTAGAGGCATAGTCTTGCCACTGGGCACATAGCACAACATTCTAATAACTCCATGAAAATGTCTCATCCGGCCTGTGTGATATTGAACCACATGTGGCCATCTGGGTGGGTGAGAGGGAGGGAGGGGGTGGGCTGGAGAGAGAGAGAGAGAGAGAGAGAGAGAGAGAGAACGAGATAGCGAGAGAGAGAGAGCAATTTGGTATCTGGGGCAGGCGGTTACTGTGACCAATCCCTCCCACTCTGAGCCGAGCAGAGGCAAGTCGAGTCGAGGGAGAGACCTGGAGGAGGGCCGGGAGGGAGAGGAATGGAGGGAGGGATGACTCACTGCTGGGCCTGCTCAGGAGCCTGGCTCCTGGTGAGCCGAATAAAGTGAAAGAGAAAGATACAAAAGAGCACAGACGAAACCAAACGACTGAAGGTGGCACAAACGGAGGAGAACTAGAGGAGGTGGTGGTGGTAAGGAACTGCAGAGGATCACAGAGCAGAAGATCAGAGAGACGAAATGTAGGCCAGAGACACGGCGGGGGGGGGGGGGGGGGAAGGGAGGGGGGGGGGGGTTGAGTGCGTGTCAGAGAAAGATAGAGATAAAGAGAAAAAAAAATGAAGGAAGGATAAGGATAAGTGGGTGAAAGATGCATGAGGCGGGGTGAAAGATGCATGAGGTGGGCCTCACCGAAAGGCTCAAATTTACATGAATCTCCGTGAGTCAGAGACATACGAGACAGAGGTGCAGACCGAAAGGAAGCCCGGCCAT
Source organism: Clupea harengus (assembly GCF_900700415.2). Taxonomy (NCBI): domain Eukaryota; kingdom Metazoa; phylum Chordata; class Actinopteri; order Clupeiformes; family Clupeidae; genus Clupea; species Clupea harengus. The sequence continues at coordinate 6,393,325 of NC_045177.1, forward strand.
TGGTACCTATAACAGCACATAGCAACTCCTCCAGTACCAACTTACATCTTCCTAATCGCTACCGGGGGCTGTGTGTGTGTGTGAGAGTGTGTGTGAGTGTGTGTGTGTGTGTGTGTGTGTGTGTGTGAGGATAGAGGGAGGTCGGAAACTAAATCGCCTGAATTTTCAAATCCCAGCACACGGCCCATACAGAGACGATGATTCATTTCCCATCTGGCAGCGGATCAGCGTGAGGAGCAAAGGGAAGGAGGAGGATGATGATGATGATGAGGAGGAGAGGAGAGTAATGAAGAGAAGAGCGGGAGAAGCGCGAGGACGGGACTCGCCGCTGGGAAACGGATGTGCCAGTTTCTCAAAGTCGACCGGAAAAATAAACAAGATCCTTTTGTGGTGCAGGGGCACACGGGGGCCTGGAGCCAAAATGGAGAATGACTGTGCGCTTGTGTGAGGGTGACGGGGTGAAGGGACACCCTGTCAAAGGACAGGATGAGAGCATCCTCACATCCCCACAGAGGGGGGGCCCCCGATGTCTCAGCCAGCGCTTTGGAATCACTTCCCTGTTGCTGCATGCAACCCCGACCATTCAGAGGCCACTTCAAACGAGCCCTCAAACCCAAAATCCTGCCACCACCGAGAGAACATTTAGGATGGGGAAGGGAGGCTAGGAGCGGAGAGGATTCTTTGGAAGTCACAGCTCTTCTCTGGATCAATCATTTACAAATCAAAGTTTCTCAGAACTTGTTTGTCATTGGCCCAGTTCTTTACAGAACTTATAATGCACGTGTCTGCATAACAACTTGTCACCTGCGAGACTACTTCCTGTCGGGAGTCCCTCCTCTCGGACCCTACCGTTCCAGAGGGTCCATTCCACGTTGGTGGAATGAACTACCCAGCACTACCAGAGCAGGGGCGTCCCTCTCTACCTTTAAGAAGCTTTTGAAGACCCAACTCTTCAGAGAGCACTTCCCGTCCTAACTGGCACTTCGACTAGTGCGTAACTTGCAATTACAGCAGTTACATTTCTGCACTTCTTTCTTTCTTTTTGTTATATTTCTTATGTAAAGTAGTATTTATTTATTGTTACACCAGGTTCTATTGCTCGTAGCTTGAATATTCTCTCCCTTGTACGTCGCTTTGGACAAAAGCGTCTGCTAAATGACTAAATGTAAATTCCATCTTCTTCTCCGTTCACCTCCTGCCTCCTCTGCTCCTTCACACTCCAGGATCCTTACAGGGCCACTTCACCTCCGGTCTAGTCAGGCTGCATCCTCACTCAGTGACCCACCCTCAGCTGCAGTATTAATGGAAGATGTCTACGGATGTCTATGGACATCCACAGCGTGTGTGTGTGTGTGTGTGTGTGTGTGTGTGTGTATGCACATTTGTAAGCCTCTATGTGTGCACTAAATGCTGTCCGTTAGAAAGTCTTAAAGAATGTATTTATTTTTGTTTCCATATGCGTGTGCACTCTTTGACCGACCCAAGGCCAGGCTGTGGCTGGATTCTAAAAGCCCTTCATCTTGGAACTTGTAAAAAGAACAGAAAATCCCCAACTGCCTAAATCATGTATGAAGCTACAACCACTCATAGCATCTCCACCGCACAGTAGATCACTATTTAAAATGGACCCGTTGCCCCCACATAGGCTCTTCAATGTACGTTACGCAAACAGAACCTCATAACTACACCCAGTCAGACTCCAACAGACTGTACACAACTGCAGTCTGCCTGAATAGCTCAGCATGTAAACAGACAGCCCATCAGATGAAGGGCCCAAACTACTTGGGAGGTGGGGGAATCTTTTGGCAGGAAAACAGCGGTAGTCGTGACGTAGGCGGCCTCGGTCTCCCGTAGCGCCGAGCGCCGCAGCCTGTGTGTGTGTGTGTGTGTGTGTGTGTGTGTGTGGGCTGTCTGAGGCCCGGTGACAGGAACGCAAGGTTGGCACTCCTCAGCGCAACGCGGGCATGCAGCATCTCACTTCAACAGCTCCTCTCCACACACTCGCTCTTGCTCTTGCTCCTCACCCCACACACACACACACACACACACACACTTTTCCCACACGGGCCACGGTGGGAACACCACAGGAGTGAGGAGGAAATCTCATTCACAGTGAGGAAGAGAGAGAGAGAGAAAGAAAGAGAGGAGGAAAGTAGGAGTGAAAGAAAGAGGGAGAAGTGCGAGAGAAAGAGAACATGCAAATGAGTGAGACTGAATATGAGAGGCAGAGAGCAAGAGAGAGAAAGAGGGAGAGAGAGAGAGAGAGAGAGAGAGCGAGAGAGAGAGAGAGAGAAATGGCGAGGTGGAGCTGAAGACAGAGTGATGGTTCAGGAAGCTGGGGTGGCCGCGGCACATGAACAGCAACAAACTCCTGCGGTGTGCCGTCAGACCGCGAAACAAAAGCACTTGGGGAGAGGGTGAAGACTTGAAGGAGGGCGAGAGAGAGGGAGAAGGAGAGAGGGAGAAGGAGAGAGAGAGAGAAAGAAGTTTCAGACTCTCTTAGCCAAACGCCTCAGAGCTCTGACACGCCACAGGGGTAGAGAAACAGGCAGCGGGACCAGGGCCTGATATGTTTTCAGGGTGTTGTGTGTGTGTGTGTGCGCATTAGAATAAGTATGTGTGTCTGTGTGTGTGAGAGTGTGTGTGTGTGTGTGTAGTGTGTGTGTCTGCATTGTATGGGGGAGGCATGCATGGAGAACTGTTTAGTCAGCAGTAGGTGATGGGTATCTCAGGCCTCTCGGTTTGGGCTGAGGGGGCTTGGGAACATCCTGGCAGAGGAAGAAGCGGAGACAGAGAGAGAGAGAGAGTGAGAAAGAGAGAGAGAGAGAGAGAGAGAGCGAGAGAAGTCAAGAAAGAGAGAGAGAGAGGGAGGGAGGGAGGGAGAGATGCCATGGAACTGCCGCCTGCAGAAATAGCACAGACAGTTCCATCACCCTCACGCTGCGCTGTTTCCTCCGTGAGTGGTCACAGTTGCCACGGTGATGGAGGAACGGAGGAACCCTCGGCGGGCCTGTTAGTGGGCTCTGACTCACAACAGCGACTGGGATGAGAAGGGCAGGGATGGGTGGGAAGGAGGGCGGAGGGGATCTCCCAACATCTGTCTGTGACTGTCAGTAATGGCATATAGAGGAGAGAGAGAGAGAGAGAGAGAGAGAGAGAGAGAGAGAGAGAGAGAGAGAGAGGAGGAGTGGAAGGAAAAAAAGGAGGGAGAGAGCCAAAGAGCAGACAGAAGCAGAGTTGGCACGTCGGCAGCGCCGGTGACGGTGCATCGTTCTGCGGGGAGCTGAGAGAGAGACAGGAAGTGAGACGTGCTAGAAAGATAAGTGTGTCAAGCCGCGGCAGCCTTCACCACTGTCTGCTCTCCGTCTGGGCCAGATCCGGAGCGCTGTGGTGGCGGCGGTGGGGTGGTGGCGGGGGCTGGTTGGGGTCAGGTGGATCAGAGGTTACCGCTCTGTGCGAAAGCTTCCAGCTCACTTTCTAGCAGGCCTCTACAAACAATGTAGCACAAACTTTTCCAAAACAGACCCGGTAGCCCCCTGTTCGTTCGTTTGTTCGCTCGTTCCCTAGCTCCATCGTGACTAGCGTCACAAGACCCTTCCAGATGGCTGGGAGGCATGTTCACACGTTCGCGCTTGCGAGGCCTGTTCGCTCACTCGCTTGTTCGTGCGTTCGCTGCACTCTGGATGACTCAACTGCTGCAATTCACACTGCGCAAGTGTGTGTGCTCCCGAAAAAATAAAAAAAGAATTCTGCTTGGGTGACGAGGCGCTATTTTGGGAGATGCAGAGCCTTGCTGTTTTTCTTATGAGCGAGAAATGTCACATCGCGCTCGCTCGCTCGCTCGCTCGCTAGCGCAGTACGTAGTACGACCAACTATTTCCACGGACAGTGCCTTGGGGAGACGACAGAGAACAGAGAGCACAGAACAGACTGACCAGATGCAGGGAGCAAAAAAAAATAAATAAATAATAATAATTAGGCCAACACTGCCTCTGCCTCAGCCCATAGCCCTAATTCTCCGTCAAGGACAACTTGTGTAATGTTTTTGCGTGTGTTGTCTGTTGCAATTGGCGAGGAGCACACCACAAAGTCATAGCCAGAGAGAGAATGGTGCTGCAGAGTCGAAAAACAAGCCGAGCAGAGAGACCGTGAGCGTGAGGCCCTGTTTATGTGTCGTAGGATGTGCGTGGGTGTGCTGTGTATTTATGCTTTTTTTTTTTTTTTTTTGGGGTCTGTTCTTGTGTACGTGTTGTGTTTGTGTTGTTCCACGTGTGGGTGTGTTTGTGTGCAGAACAGTTAAGCTTAGCATAGACAACCTCAAACCTGTCTCTGGTTTGTAAACATTATCCTCAAAAAGGTTACGCGTCGTCGTCGTCTTCCAAAAACTCACAGAGTACGTGTTTTTCAGCCTCTTCGTTTCTACCTGAAACCCTTAAGACTCCGCCAGCAAGCCTCACTGGCTTACACACTCAACACATGCATTATACTTTCCTCCTTGCCAGCACACCCGCATCCAATATCAAAAGTACACATCTCAACTTGGGATGGATTTGAAAAAAAAAAAAAAAAATATCACCCTACAAGCCATGACTGAATAGCTTGGCTAGGCGGCAGCCCGTGCGGGGGTGATTGATGTGGACAGGGACCAAACGCACACGCTGGAGAAGAAGTAGTGGGCCGGCCAAAAGGAAAAGCTCCCTCGCAACATGCTGGGACAGGAGACACGGCCACAAGCAGTATGGTGCACCACCGATGCCGAGGTCGTTTCACACAACTGTAACAAACTAACACCCCACACACAGTACGCCTATCCTCCCATCCCCAACCCCCCCCCCCACCAGACACACACACACACACACACACACACACACACACACACGACTGTGTAACGGTATTGCTGAATGAAAAGCTACAGACAGAGAAGGATGGGGGAGGGTCTGTCTTCTGCCTGCTCTCTCTCCCCCGTCTCTTTCGCTTTCTTGTCTGAAAGCCCCTTGGCTTGAGCTGAGCAGTAATAATGAAAGATTCAGAGATTGCTTGTTGTCTAGACAGAATTTTTAATGGCAGGCTTCCATTTTTATATGCAGCTCCCACCTCTCTACACACAACCTCTCTTTTACTCACTCACACACACTCACACACACACACACACACACACACACGGTTTCTTTCTGTTTCTGTCCGAGGTCAGGCCATGTACCCTGTTTGAATGAGTCACCACGCAGGCACTAAGTAATTGTTTAACATCACAGCTCTCCCGTCTGAAGGAAGAAAAACAAAACCAACTTTTCCATCCAGACGGTCAGATAAAGGAGAGAGAGAGCTGGACCTGCACTAAGCGACAGGCCAGACTCTCTCACACACACACACACACACACACACACACACACACACAAGCAATGGGCCAAAAAAGGAGCAAAAAGTCAGACATTAATCCCGTTTTAATCCCCTCCACACAAATGAATCACTTTCACTTGGGCGGCAGGACAGCGGAGCAGAGAGGAGGGACGGCTTGGGCATAATGGTCAGGAGCACGACAGGACACGAGGGCGGGCGTGGGAATGATTAACAGGGCGTGGATGTGCCCCCTGCCCGAGCCGCCCGCACGTGTTCGCCCCAAAGTACAAAACAACACCGGCACGGTGGTAACAAGATCGGTCATTTGTATCTCTCAAGGCTGATTGACTGTGTGTGTGTGTGTGTGTGTGTGTGTGTGTGTGTGTGTGTGTGTGTGTGTGTGTGTGTGTGTGTGGGGGGGGGGGGGGGGGGGTCGTCTGTGTGTGTGTGTGTGTGTGCCTATTCGACTGTGTCTGTCTGTCTGTCTGTCTGTCTGTCTGTCTGTCTGTCTGTCTGTCTGTCTGTCTGTCTGTCTGTCTGTCTGTCTGTCTGTCTGTCTGCGCTCATTTGTCTTCCAGACAGCCAACACCTGCCACCTCTATGTGAGATAATACCATAACACCTTGTCTACACTCCCACCGTGTCTGTGCAACCCACGGCAAACACAAACCAAGGCAAGGCACAGAAACGGTTTAATAAACACTTCAGGAGAGCTCCGCCGATGACACCATAAAATAAACCCTGGGAACAAATGAACCATGCATGCACCGGCTGGCAGCGGAGCTAGCCGTGTACATGTGCACGTGTGTGTGTGTGTGTGTGCGCGAGTGCGAGTGTCTCTCTCTCTCTCACACATACACTCACCTCACATACACAAACATTTGTCAATGGACTAGCAGCTGAAACACAGAGTACTCTTGTCTCAATATATGGATCATCTGCTGGGCTGGGGGGGGGGGGGGGGGGGGGGGGGGTGCTGCATGTTCCATATCTCAGTGGAGACGGAAAACTTCAACAGACTCCGCCAGCCGCCGGCCTCTGGGTTTGCCTCCACGCTTCTCCGACATGTGGCAGGTATGGCTTCGATGAGTTTTACACCAGCGTCCCACCTGGCAAGCAAGTGGGTGGGTGGGTGGGTGGGTGAGGGGGGTGAAGGGGTGGCATGTTTATGGCTGGTGTTCTGGAGTTCAGTGAACTGGGCAGGAGCTACTCATTAACCCCTGGAGGGGGGGGTGGGGGCGGAGGCGGTAGCCGCTGGTGGAGGCTACGGGAGAACGGTCGAAAGGCGCAACGGGTTAAACGGCTGACGAGGCCACATGGCAGATTAGCTCTTATCAGACGATGAAAAGAATTCCGACGAAAGAGAGAGATACGTGTTGGAAGTGACCTCGGGAAAACAACTGAGGCCGACTGTTCAGTTGGGAAGAAAAAAAGGCGTGTGTGAGAGAAAGGAGGAAAAAGTCCAAAAAATTCCAGAGGGTCAAAGCAGACACCGTTTGCAGCCACGTGAATAATGAATGTCTGTGTGCATGTCTACCTGTGCAGTATTTGCCTGTGTGTGTGTGTGTGTGTGCGTACGCATTTCTGTCTGTGTGTCAGCCAGAGAGTGTGTATGCGTGTGCGTGCATGTGTGTGTGTGTGTGCGTACGTAAGTCATCTGGAAGGGTCAGACTAAACACGCGGAGAGGAGGAAGCCTGGATGTGCATGGGAGCCCCTGGCCACAACACAGGCCCCCCCCCCCCTCCCTCCTCCTCCTCCTCCTCCTCCTCCCTCCCCCATCCCCGAGAGGCCCTGCTCTGACAACACAGCCAGTCCTCCACCCCTGCACTGCTCCAAACATCCACTCTGTTTGTTCCTGCTTAGACTCCGGTTCAGGTGTGCTTACGTAAGGGAGGGTCGAAACCACATGTTGGTCGCCAACACACGAGCCCCCACACATTTCTATACTGGGCACTGTTGCTAAGCGGAAATGTTCTCCGCTGTCAAGCATACTGGGCTATATTGTGTGTGTGTGTGGGTGACCGTCAGCCGAAAAGAAGAGCTAAAGATTTTCCCAGTGAAATCTCCCTAAAGAACAGGGCTCAGATCGTCGCTAGTCGTGTTTGAGCAATACTGGAGTAGCCGCAACCTGTTTAAGTCTGAATGAAAGCGAGCCGTCTATGTTGACGTGAAAGACGTCTGGGCAGGAGGCTAAGCAAGACAGCACCTGAAAGGTTCTCTGTTGTGAAAGGATGTAGTCGTCTCCATGGTTGTTACTGAAAGAACAGGTTTAACATGACCTGAGAATTTCTATGGAAATTGACCCTGTACAGAAACTATTCAAATGTAACGCAGCAAATATTCCAAATATTTTTTGGTGTGTCTTTTGGTAATACTATTATGTCTCCTGATATTAACAGTTGATGTAGTCACCACAGAAAATGAATCCTAAAGATATCTGTATAATGTCGACTGGATTTCATTTTTTGGGGTAATCCTCCTGAGTGCACTACAAATGTGCTTCCAAATTTCGAGTCAGAAACTCCTCATATTTTCCGAGCAGCCTATCCAACACGGATCATCGGCATTGACATTGGTTCCCTCTCCTTAGGCTGACCGTGAGGGGATCCCCAGGCAAGGTCACTGATGAGGAATGTGTGAGCCAGCCAAGCACGCCCCACTCTACAGCCTGTATAGGAAGCATTCCGTCAAAGCAGGGTTGTAAAAAAAGCGCAGACAGGAAATGCCCTCTGCCTTTCGAGAGGATTGAAAGAGAGAGAGGGAGAGAGAGAGAGAGAGAGAGAGACGGCCTCGGGTCGTGACTGACAGGAGTATGAAGTCCGAACAACCAAAACGATTGCACGCTGCCTTCGTTTCTTAAGTCGTCGAGCACTGCCGTCAAGAAGCGGGTGGGTTTAGCCGCACACTCTACCTTCAAAGCGGAGGTCGGCTTGTAGCGTTATGCTAATGCCTCAGAACATCTGAGAGGGGGCAGGAAAAAGGCTCTGGCAATGGGCCAGGAAACCCAGCCAGGAAAAAGGGGAAGAAAAGCCTGCTGTAAGCAGCGTGGATAGAAGCCCAAGACTGATGGATCTACCTAGCGCCTAGCACTGGGAGCAATCAACGCTCACGCAGTTCCTCATACCTCGAGTCGACAGTCATTCAGGTAGAGGACAACCAGAGGTCTCGCCCATTGTTCAGTTTCACGGCTTTCAAATAAAAAAAAGAAAAGAAAATGGTTCACACGCTTGTCTACGCTCCCTGAAAGAAAAAGTATGGCACTTTAAGTATTCATAGGCGAGCAAAAAACACTCCAATGTGGTTAATGTGCCGGTACTCATGTCAGATTTCATTAACCTAACCAAGCGTTACTGCTGAGAGGGAGCAAAACTGGGTGACGCTTGTGTGCGCTGGAGAGGGCCAGAGCAGGTGAAAGCCCTCTACTCCAGTGACCAGTGTCCCACGGGAGACCAGTCCTGCACTACTCGACTCACCAGAGTCCTGCTCTACTCCACTCACCAGAGTCCTGCTCTACTCCACTCACCAGAGTCCTGCTCTACTCCACTCACCAGAGTCCTGCTCTACTCCACTCACCAGAGTCCTGCTCTACTCCACTCACCAGAGTCCTCAACTCCACTGCCCAGAGTCCCTCAGGAGTACAGGCCTGCTTGGACATGTGGAGTCGCTGCTTTCCAGTCTCATTTCCTTCATTCTAGGGCAAAGAGTCAACAGGCCTCCTGATTTAGCTCCCGGTACGGTACATCCTGTGGAAGTCCGTCCCTCCTCGGATGGGGAGACAGACGAGGCTATTTTCTGTCCAGCCGTGGACATCCCGACTCTCTCCCACTTCCCTTAAATGCACTTTTCCTCAGCGAGAGAGAGGGGGGGGGGGGAGAGAGAGAAAGGGGGAGAGCAAGAGAGAAAGGGGGAGAGGGAGAAGAGAGAGAGAGGGAGAAAGCTGAGTGACATGAGAACCTCCTGTCTTATCACAGGGATCAGCAGATTCCTGGCAGACCACACCAGTGATTGTGCTTTTCTTAGGGGGGAGGGTGGTGTGGTGCACGGAGGTGACTTTTAGCAGAGTGACTAGCATGCGCACACAGAGAGAAAGAGAGAGAAAGAGAGAGAGAGAGCGAGAGAGAGACGCTAGAAAGAGAAATGGTAGCAATCAGCTGCTAGGCAGGCACAAAATAGTACAGTGCGCTCCGAGCCTGTGGCTCACACAAGTGAGCTGCCTACGTCTACACATACGGCTGCCCTGTCTGTCAGAAAGCGCAACTGAACCTTGCTAAGTTAATCAAATCATACCAAACAAACACAGACACACATGAAAACATTAAGGTGAATCAGCGTAGTGTTTTCACCTCTTCTCTAATATTCGGTGTGGTTGTAGCGAGCGGTGCGGTGCCAAGGTCACAGACTCATCCCCCGGGCAGAGCGGGCGCCCAGAACACACAGCGGTGCCCTCGCCGAGGGAAAGTCACTTTGGATGAGCGCCACGGCTAAACGAACACATCAACAACCGCAAGGATAGGCCTCCGTGTCAGGATGGTGTGTGGAAATGAAACGCAAACGGCAGGCATCTAAGCTGCATAAGGTGTGTGTGTGTGTGTAGAAATGAATACACTGATAGGCCTACACACACACACACACACACACACACACACACACACACACACACACACACACAGAGGGAATAGAAGAACATGGTGGAGTAACAGAAAAAAGCTCATAGGACAGACACAGCAGAAAGACTGAAGACTCTGGCAGCACATTGAACAGACCCTTGGGGCTGGTAGCTTCAAAAGGAGCATGTGTTTGATCACTGCTCACGATCCCAACGATACATTTCTGGGCTGCCCACTACACACACGCACACTACACACACACACACACACACACACACACACACGCGCACTACACACTACACACACACACACACACGGTAGAGAACTAATGACTCACAAAAAGCATCGACCGCATGTCAGCAGCAAAAAATGGGGGAGATTTTAAAAGTGCTGGGACTTAAACAAGCACAACCAAACACCCCGTGAAATGTTTTTACAGCCTGAGCATGCATTGCATTAAGAGGGGGGAGGGGGGGAAATAAGACTTGGCCCGCTGCCCTATCGATAAAGATCTGTCAAAAATAATGGCCATTCCCAACACCCCAAGGTGTTGGACCTCACAGCTCTCTCGCTCTATCTTTCACTCGTTCTCCGTTTTTCCTATTTAATTCCTCCGCTCATGCTTCTGCCCCCTCGGACTCAAACTGTTAGTGACATGTGGGCTCGGGACAGCCCGGCGGGCAGATAATAGCGGCAGCATTTACACTTAACATTTCATTAGCGCTGGTGTCAGAATATCTGGCCTTGCCAAATCAGTACACGGAGAGAGAGAGAGAGAGAGAGAGAGAGAGAGAGAGAGAGAGAGAGAGAGAGAGAGAGACAGACAGACAGACAGACAGACAGACAGACAGACAGACAGACAGACAGACAGACAGACAGACAGACAGACAGACAGAGAGAGAGAGAGAGAGAGAGAGAGAGAGAGAGAGAGAGAGAGAGAGCTGGTGCTGCATTCAGCCAGTCTGCCGGAGGAAATCCGGGCCAAAAAAACCGCCTGGCATGATCAGGCAGATCACTTTTGGGGCGAACAAGCACGGGCTGTAACACCTCACAATACCCCACTCCCACCCAGCTACGAGCCCCCTGAAAGAGTAGCACACTTAAACACAAGCGAGGGTACATCCACATGAAAGAAGAGCAAAGCCCAGACTGGTGTAACAGCTCCAAGGCATCTATAAAAACAAAAAAAAAAGCCCTATTTCAACTCCATGGGCAGGCGGCATACAGGAGGGTTAGAGCTGGAACACACAGACAGTTAACAAATGGAGAGAAATGGAGAAGTGCTCAAGGCCTCCCCACACACCCGCACACTAAATAGGGCTTCACAGGCTGGTGGATGAGGTGCGCAGCGTCTGCTGGATTGGAGGGTGATAAGGGAGGCTTGGCGGAGACGGTGTGGGGGTACAATGGTCCAATGCCAGCCAGTAACCCCCATGTGCTGCCTGGCCCTTCTCCTGTCCCGTGCACAACTCCATACCACAGAGTGAGGAAAAGGAAAAGCACTCTCAGCCTAGCCTGGCCTGGCCTGCTCTACACAAACACACACACACACACACACACACGCCACAGACAGAGGAGGGTGTGGGCCATACCATGAAGAGACTGTCAAACGTGGCACACTGCAATCTTGAAGACGTCAGCACCAAAGAAAACGCAAAAAAAAAAAAAAGCATGCCTCAAAAGTCTAGACATGTTTATACAAACGTGCACACACACACACATACAAAGCAAGGATGTGAGCCTACAACAGACACGCACGCATAAATATAAGCATGCCCTTTCAGGTTTGTCCTTTGAGAGAAAGAGGGAGAGTCAGCGAGCGAGAAAGGGAGAGAAAGAAAGAAAGACAGGGAGGGAGGGAGAAAGGAGGTTCCTGTAGTCTGGGGAGACTCACCGCTCCCCTCGCACGCTTCACATTCCCAGCATTCCACCAAAGGCCCGTTTCAAAACCATCTACGCCGGGGCTAAAACAAGCAGTCGGGGCACCAGACTGGGGGAGAAACTGCACTGAGGTGAGGGAGAAAAGGGCCTCAGCCATCAGCGAGGGCTCACAACACACACACACACACACACACACACACACGGCCTTCTCCGACTGCCAGCGTTATGGCTGGTCTGACTGCGCAGGGCACGTGTTAACAGAGGCGGCTCTCTGGGAGCAGCTGCGCCGTGTCTAGCGAAGGAGCACGGAAAGAACAGAATCCTTACGGGGGAATACGTCTCTGGAGATGCTTGTAAGAACCAAGAGCAGTGATCTTCATTCAACGCGATGATTCTTTGGCCCCGAGAGCATCAAGTGAACGCTCGTTTTGAAACATCGATTAAATGGGTTAGGGGCACGCAGGTTTAACGCCTATAAGTGTTTGCTGGAAACAGCTCGTCACACTACAAAACACCCAACTGGTCTCTCTAGAGGAGGGATATGTGATTGTCTTACACCCAACTGGTCTCTCTAGAGGAGGGATATGTGATCGTCTTACACACAGGGGTCTCTGCAAAACCTCAAGAATGTAAACACTCAGCTTCCACTGAGTCACGGGCATATCGATGACCATTTTGTTCTGCGTGGGGATGAAATTACTTTATTTGAAATTTCATGTCAGTGCTTCGACCGTAGCCTACACAATGAGTTCATCATAGGACAGCATCCCATGCAATCCAGGATCTCTAAAGTGGTGTTCTTTCTATGGGAATAGCTACCCCCCGGCCCATCTGTGCTCCTTTCCAGCCAGCATATTACCAGATTAAATATTTAATTTGGCCCTTCCTGAAGAGCAGCGAGTGTTGGGAATCTGCCTCGACCTGATCTTGGAGGTACATGAATCGCCGCGCCTGTCATCTCTCTCCTCCCTGCAGTCAAAACAATGTTTCTTCGTGTAAACGTGCATATGTTTGGGTTGTAAGACACGTCTAAATATCCCGACAGGCACGGTCGGCGGAGGAGGATCAGTTCCTACACTGCTAACGCTACCAGCTATGCGCCCGACAAGACGCCTTGCATTTAAAGCCGCGATTTACACACAAGAGTTTACTTAGACACTGCGATACACACTAGAAACCTAACACCGGTTAATCAGTAGGCGATCTTAAATGATCCAGACAGATGGCACTGAAATATCCCTCCCATCAAGTGAATGATAGGTTGCACTGCTCGTCATCGCTTTGCAACAGTTGGCCAGCGGAAAGAAAGCAATGCTACACCGCACCTCTGAGTTGATGACTTCTAAATAAATTCTTAATCGGCTGTAACGTGACACGGCATTTGCCTTTTTACAGTTTATTTTGCTTCTGGTTTTACGTTTCCCCAGCCGTGTCTTTCTAAGATATAAAAAGGCTTAAATAAACCTGGGGTTACGAGACAGTCGTATTCAAAACTGATCTCTTCAGGCAAATATGCGTCAAGAATGTTGCTTGCTGCTCCATCTCAACAAAACAAAAAAAGCATCTAGGCAATTGGGTTGTTGGTGACTATTTCCATGACACTTAAAGCATTTGAGTCAAACGGTTGTAGCAACGTTACTGCACAGATAGTCCTTGAAGTAATATTGCAATTTAGCTCCCTTAACACATTCCAGTGACTGTTTCCGAATTCTGTAACATTGTTTCAGCGAATGGCACGTTCCAACGAGGCTCGGAATGATGCGTTACATGTAAAAAGTTGTCTAGGCAATTTCAGCAAACAAAACTTCATTTATGAGTTGATTTTTCATGTAATTACACCGAGCAGGTAATTACTTATTACACCTACGTGTTAAAATACACTAGTAAAAAGGTAAAATGGTCTCAAATTGTGTATTTTGGACAAACTACTAAGCTAATCGAATACGACACCATAACAAATCAGACGAGTCTAAAGGATAATGGAGCAAACAGATCGCAACGTTAACCCAGACAAAAATGTAGCCATCGTTACCCATTTAAATCGGTTAATTGTAGGGGCTAAATTACTCTAATTAGCTCGATCTGCTAAGCAGGCATTGAGCTAAACCTATCGATAGTTATCCACTGAATCTTGAGTTTAAAAACGAAGGTTATGGTTAGGCTGGCTGAAGACTCGTTGACCAAATCATCATAATGCATTTCGTGGCGCATGAGTAGCCAGTCTTGATTATAGCTAGTTTTCACAAGCAGACAATGCTGCTAACTAAACAACAGACTCGACAATGACCATTTGTGCAATACACGTCTAATGACCTGCATTGAAGACCTAGCTGGAGTAAGCATTAACGTTAGCTAGCTAGCTGGTCTTGTAGGTGGGCTATCTAGCGCTAGAAACAGCGACGCAAGGGTTGCAACATTTGAGGTTTAAATTCTTACCTGTCAACCGCAGTTTCACCGGGCCATTTCTCCTCACCCCTTGATTAGACATGTCCCTTTGTGTTCCAGCTTGACGCAAATTTATAAAAAATATTTACAAAACATAAAGCTTCATAAAATATACCACCCTTTCCCCCCGACTCCTTAGTTTTACAGTGAATGAGGAGTAATGGAGTCACGGCATTGTGGCCCGGATGTGCATAGCACTACCATTACCCTAACATTCAAGCTGCAACTCCGCAGAGGCAGTAAAAAAAAAAGAGAAAGAAAACTAACGATAGAAAATACTTAAAAGTGAACGTTAACTTCTAGAAGCGTAACAATATAAAGGCGGCCGTGCAATTCTACATCTAAAAAAGAACAAAGTATCCACGTCCACGCGAGACCTAAGACGTGCTGCTCTCCATCTTCGGAAGGTTGCAAGAACTGGTCGGCGCTCATAGGGGTGGCGGTCTTGTTTGGAGCAGATATAAAGTTGTGAGCTGCCCCTTTCCGCAGCTCCAGCAACTCCACTTGGCTCAGTATTCCACGCGGCTCTCTGCTGACCTCGCCTGGCTATATGATAGAACTACACATATTTTGTTTAAAGTACATCATCGGGTAGGCTATATAGGTAAATAAAAAGCAGCAATCAGGAGTTCTGTTCCGAAACGAGCAAGCTAACTACCTAAAAGGCATGCAAACCTTGCAAACACCACCAACAACCCAGCTGACACTGATAGAACTTGCCAATACACTAACTGATGTCTTTTAGCAGTATAGCTGGCAATGTCATGCTGTGAAAGCTTTTCTTCCATGTTTTGCAGAGTGTTCCAGCCCGGAACAAAGAACTACATACGGCATATCCTGGATGACTAGTGGGAAAGACACAGGTGTTTATCTGTCCTTCACATGACAATATACTATCAAAATTAATTTGAGGATGGTACCAAAACTAGTTGCCTATAAAACCATGGCTGGCAATGTCATGCTGTGAAAGCTTTTCTTCCATTTGTTTGCAGGGTGTTCCAGCCCGGAAGACAGAACTACATACGGCATCTTGGATGGCTAGTGGGAAAGACAAAGGTGTTTATCTGTCCTTCACATGACTATATCAAAATTAATTTGAGGATGGTACCAAAACTAGTTGCCTATAAAACCATACCTCAGTGTCAAATTGTTGCATAGTGTTACTTTAACAGTGAAGGGTCTTGATATTAACATTTCCCGCGAATTCTCTCATTAGGCCCAGAGACCATTACGTGGAACAATCATGTTTAAAAGGGACGTAAGAAAAATACATTTGAAATGTAAGCACCTTTACATGGGAGTGCTCCTTGTCAGACCACTTACTTTGTAACTGAACATTTCTTGTAATTGTTTTACCGTTATAGATGTTTGTTGTCGTCTCAAAGGATCCCACGCTGCATGTCTCTGTATAACTCCCACATCCACATCAACACAATTAACTGATTACTAGTTTCTGATTCCCCAAGTCAAACTCAAGAGTAGTGACATAAAGCTTGAGGATGATTTCTTAACAAAGACCCCTCTTTTAAGACCATCTAGAGGCACTTTAAAATCATGGTTAAATGTGTAAACATACCCCCTACACAATATCATAAGTACTGAAATTTAATTTACCATCCTCTTCTTACACACTAAAACGTTTCATATTTAGCATCCAAAGCTGACCAGTTAATGAAACAGTGTAAGGTGATATGTTGTTTATACCACAGAGAACAGTTATTTCAATCTGGATTACAAGTGACTCACTCCCGTGTATTAAACTGGATGTGAATTTTTGAATGTAGGCTGAAGGCACTGTATGGAGTTTGAAAAGCTCCCTGTGTTCATCCGCGTCATGTCATTAGAATCCTTTTTATGAGAATTTCATTTCGTCGCTTACTGGACAAGATGTCCAAGCATAAATATCCCACACATTTTCAACCAGTATTTTTTTTTAATAAAGTTTATTTACAGGGTTTATAGTAAAACAGCAAAGAACGTATGTACTTATGTACACAAGTGAAATGCATGATAGTTACCCAAATACAAAAATACAGCCAAAGACAGACAAGGAAAAAATAGGAGTGAAGATGTTTTAAAAGTTGAAAGTGCTTTGGTTCTCGGGGATCTGGAAGGCATAGCCATCTGTAGTCGTCTCGGGTGCAACAGACTCGTCCTCCTCGTCCTGAAAGACAAAGTTGCCATTATTCAGTATCGCCACTAAACGAACTAATCTCTACCCTACCAAATCAATCAATAAAAATCACTACACAACCATTCACATCAAGTACTGAAGATGGGAATCCTTATATGGACCATGTAATGCCCACTGCCTGAAAAAAAATGCTACGCCTGATAGCATTATGCTAATACAAAGATAACCATCGGTAGTAATACATTTCTAAGTGCCTCGTAAGCGTATTCTGCGGTGAAGCTAACTGCACATCAGTTCAAGGGAGCACGCCCACCTCATCAGAGAAGTACTTCTCAATCAGGTTGAGGGCAGCCTTGTAAACGGTCTCATTGTCATGAGACTGCAGGGCCTCTATTTTGTCCAGGCCACCGCATTCCTCGATCATCACGCACAATTTCTCCGTCTCAGCGACCTTCTCTGCTGCCTGTTCACAGAACAAAACCACATTTTGGTCATTTCCTATCGCCTCGGGGCAGAAAAATAAGAACCACAGACATGAATTTTGACTTGAACATAATGGATCACAGCTTGAAAATTACAAAAAGGTTGAGACGTTTGGGTTATGGTAAAATTTAAAACATTTTGCCATGTATGCAAAATAAAGACAGAGAGAAAAGGAGACAATTGAAAACAGAGATGCCGACATACCAGGAAAATGTTGGAAATGGCATCCAGGATGACCAGGATAGTTTTGCTCTCCTTGGCAGAGAGCAGGTTGAGCAGAGGCACCAGCACGTTGCATCGCACCAGGTAGATCACCTGCTCAATGTTTCCGCCACTGGTGTAGTTGGTGATGGCCCAGACAACCTCCTTCTGGGTTTTGTAGTCTCCCTGCGGACGAGAAACCAAAACGTAGGCCAACACATCAATGGTGAGGACACGATTGGACATTTTGACAGTTGATGTTCAAAGAAGTGCTCCATCAACAACAAATAAATAAACGGAAACCAATATTTCTGTTCAAACTAAATTGAAATTATCACCTACAGCTCAGCAGCATCCAAACTAATTTCTACAGGTCTCCAGGCCATGACATAAAAGTAAAATAGCTTCACTACCCCTTTTCAAGATACAAGTCTGAACCAAAACGCAAAGCCGTCCAAGCTTAAAAGGGACACGGCCATTACCGTTTGCAGGGCTTCCACCATCAGAGGCACCAGGCCAGCGTTGATGACCTCCTGGATCTGGGTGTCCTTTCCAGCCGTGATGTTGGACAGGGTCCAGGCGGCCTCCTTCTGGATGTTGTTCTTGCGGTGACGCAGGAGGGTGGGGAACATGGTCAAGGCGCCTGCGCTGAGCACGGTTTGGGTTTGCTCGTCCGTCCCCGTCACGATGTTCCCCACGGTCCTCAGCGCCGGAGTCTGGGAAGGGAGAACAAACAGTTCAGTGGTGGGTCGGGGGGGGGGGGGGGGACGCTGCATGACTAGGAAACTAGGCTAAAAAAAAAAAAAAAAACAGATGCAAGTGGTGTAAACAAGCACATATTCTGGAAGTACACAAAGTGCAGCTCAGAATGACACTTGACCTCTACTCACTAATGCTAAACATGTCTGCTAGTAGGGACAGCACTTAACCAAAAGGAATCCCTCCCAATGTTTTAATGCTTAAGTCAACGTTCACCTGGCAAAATCTACAAATCTCTTCAATATGAGTTCAGTGAATTCAGACCGACCAAAAACTTCAGTAAGTCGAGTAATTCTATATATATATATATTAGATACAGTCAGCAGCCAAGACTCACCACGATTGCGATCTCTGCACAGCCCAGCAGTTGCACGAGCTGGGGCACCAGGCCTGCCTGCTGCACCACCACCTCGATGCGCTCGTTGGGCCCGTCGGTCAGGTAGGACACGGCCCAGCAGGCGTCGGCCAGCACCTCCTTGTCGCTGTGTTGCAGGAGGCGCAGCAGTGTGGGCAGCATCTGCTGCACGGCCATCAGCGGCGGCGACGGGTTCTTGTTGCGGCACATGTTGGACAGGGTCCAGGTGACGTTCCTCAGGTATCCAGACTGTAATAGGGGTCCGGACGATTAACACAAAAGAAAGTTTTGCCAGGGTTGAGTCCTCAACTTGAATAATGAATTCCAAGATCACTGATTTTGAAATCATCTAAAC
The DNA here is from genome assembly GCF_900700415.2 of Clupea harengus. Lineage (NCBI taxonomy): Eukaryota > Metazoa > Chordata > Actinopteri > Clupeiformes > Clupeidae > Clupea > Clupea harengus. The sequence continues at coordinate 6,411,883 of NC_045177.1, forward strand.
ACCAAAAAAACAGACAATAATAAGAATAACGATTTAAAAACCTCCATAGTCTACGTACAGAAAAGATCGCCAAGTCAGGAACAGCCAGGAGTGTGAGGAGAGCATCGATAGCACCGTGCTTGATGACTTTGTCTCTGTAGGTTGGACCATCACCTAAAAAAGAAAAGCCACATCAGGGTCACCCAAACAGTCTTTGGAGAGGGACCGGCAGGTTAAAACATGTTCACCAAGTAAACAAGACAAACTAGACAGCTCATATATGACTCATTGAATACATGAAGTATGCAAAGCACCCTACTACTATGCATGCTACCCTTGACTGTCTTTCAAAACACATATGACCAGTATTTACTGCACACTGAGGACCAAAAGGTCATTCTAGTCACAAAATTAATTCTTGAACCAATTAATTCACCTCCGCATAGGATTCCTCATAGGCTACACAGACATACTTTTCCAGGCCACGTATTTCTTACAGTTAAAAGAGAGAGAGAGAGAGACACCCACCAGCGATATTGCCTAGCGCCCAGATGGCCTGCTCACTGACATGAGGATGAGGAGAGGACACCAGACTGACGAAGGCCGGGATAGCGCCACTGTCGACCACAGCTCGGGTCTGTTCGGACGTCCCAGAGGCTATGTTGGTCAGGGCCCAGGCCGCCTCAAACTGGATGGGCGGACAGTCTGGGCACCCAAGGAAGCCCACAAATTTGGAGATCAGTCCAGCAGCTATAATGTTGTCGATGGGAGGGTGCCTTTCCCTTGAAAGCAGCTTTCTGTTGATAGGGGCCACGCATTAATTTCAACAGTGATGATTTAAAAACAAACGCTGTTAACGAAAAATAAGTAACAGTGTAATCCACAGAGTCTGTCAGGTGAGAAAATAGCATGTCAGCAAAGAGCTTGTTTAATGGAGTGACATGTGCCTGACATGAGCATCGTCATGTCTGTGAATGTCCTGAAGAAGTCAATGCACGTCTAGTGGGATTAGGGACTGCGTGTGAGTTACCTGGCTGCCTGTGTGGCCTGTAACTGATGATCACGGCTTTGGCTATTTACGCCAATGACAATCTCCTCCACGGTCCAATGTTGTGCGGGCTGCAACCAGCAAAAAAGGATTAGTTGGATAAATCGCTGTTTCACAGCTCAACCAGTAGACAAGGTCAGAACGCAGACAGACACGCACTTAATCATGCTTCAATTCGCTTGTACAGTGACACGCCAACATGAGAGTATTACGAATGAGCTTCCAAAACGCTCGATACTTGACAGAAAAGGCGCTATTTCCCACTGCTGAATCCGACACGGGGGGCTTCGAGGAAGGTGCGACCATTACTCAAACCTCATCATTCACCGTTCAGTCAGATCAACGTTTGATAAATCATAATCATAAACAAGTAACATACACAATCGATGTGAAAAGAGTAAAACTTGAGAAATCACCTGTGCGTTTTGGTTTTTCTCCTGGAGTGGTGAAGTCGCTTCATCTGGCAAGCTACTGACATTTCTCCTTTTAAGGATCTGTTCATCCTTCTTAGCTTTTCGAAGTTCAACATTTACTTCGATTCTTCTTCGCCGTAATTCCTGCGATCATACATAAAGAAACATGTAGCTGGTGCTGAAAAACCACCATTCAAAAAAACGGCTGAGAACAATAGCAGTTAGCTAGCTAGCTAGCTGTGGCCGCTAACACAATGTTGAGAGATTAGCCTATAAAAGCACTTACATTAGCATCTTTTCCCTTGTTTTTGAATTGGCCGATGCGCACGGGACTCTCGGTTACAGTGGACATTTTTTGTGTTCTGATCTGAGAAAAGTAACAAATTTAGTTCCTGAAACCAAATAGAAAGTAACAATGTGTCAACCCCTCCAAAACGTTATATAAAGTGATCTTTCCGGCAGATTTGTCAACCAATCATGTGGTCTCGTGAGAATGTAAGGATAAGTTTATGTCTTGACAATTTGATCATAAATATATCACAACTCTAATACTAAGCATCATTTTGTGAACTAGAATCCTATACACTAGCCTACCACGTTGACATATATAGTTATAACGATTTCCTTCCCTAAAACTTCGCAGAAGAGTGCGCGCTTACCAAATCCTAGTTCTTCATGAAGCAAGTGACGTGAAAAGAGGATACCACCCTTTAAATTCTTGGTTATTCGCACATGTCATTGGTCCATTTGAGTACAAGCACCATCCTATTGGCTTCATTTGAAATTGTTCGCGGACTAGTCCTGTACTATCGCGAGATGAAATACGACCCTGCTCAGATTGATTACAGCCAGAGCGCCTCAGCTTTCAAGGCTATTTAAAATATACTCAGAGCCATCATTCAGTTCACTGCCTATTAACTTAAGTCCGATTTGTTAAGAATTCCAGAACAGACACTGAAAAAATCGAGATAGTGCCTACGACTATTTTTAAACTGTACTTCTCTGTAGCGAGAACGTGATGACCCAGTGGCCTAATGGATAAGGCATCAGCCTCCGGAGCTGGGGATTGTGGGTTCGAGTCCCATCTGGGTCGTTTATTGTATCCGTTTTAAATCTTTAAATCCAAATAACTGACGACTACCATGACTCATACGCATATCCCCTTAATATTGACACACAAAACTGCATGCTGTATTCAGTCAATTAGGCCTATGTGTGTATCACACGGTATACTTTAGCACCTGTTGTTAAAATAAACCCCCTATGTTAGGCAACTATTCTTGTTTTCAGAACTTTTGCTCGTGTCAACACTGCTTTTCCTTAATCTGTCTGTTCACATGCTCATGTTTTCAGCTTACTAATTTTTTCAAACACCCGGCAAAAATCATGTGTTACGGATGTGTCAGGCTCTGGAAGCAGTCGACGTTCAATCGATGCCTAACTGTACAATTGTGTCATCTTCGTCCACATGTTGGCAAGTGTGGGCTACAGACCAGTGTAATTGAGGTGGTCTGCATGGTGGGGTCGGCATGATTAGACTACTTGTAGGCTGCTAGTCCATTGTTTATCCGGTAGGGGGCAGTTTCTCAAAAGAAATGCAATGTCCGAGCAATCCACTTAATCAGGTTGTTCTCTGACATATAACCTACGACAAACCAAGTATTAACCGCAGCCCTATGATGTAGGCCGAACGATGAAACAGTCGACTTCATGAAAAGGGCAGCATTTATCTGAACTTGTTGCTTAGTTTGCACTTTGCTTTTGCAGTTTCCATTTCAGAGAAATGGCCTAAAAGTCATCTACTACTCCAATCTACAACTGTCAACATCATTGTTATAACTTATAACATGCAATTGGAGCATTTCTAATAGCCCATTTCATTATTTTCAGTTGGTAGTTGACTAATATTTGAAACAACATCTAATTTAATTACAAAACGAAGGCAAAAAACAGGATGCACCTTTCCTCATTTTACGACAGTCGTTTCCACACACTTCCCACGTAATAGAATATATTACTGTTGCTATTATTTTTCTGAAGTTACCTACCTCAAACTCTTCTCCACCCTACGATCACTTCTCTGTGTACCTATATCAAAGACATTACTATGAGGCGACACGCCTCCTTCCATGGGAATTACCCGGAGGCATATAAGGCAGTCGACATTCAGACACAAGTTGACTTCTAACAAGGGCATACTTCCACAATGACCGGATTACTCTTGCTCTTTCTGATCGTCTTTGCTTTCTCTGACGCCGAGGAGCACACTGTAAATGGTAGGCTATCTAACAAATAACCTATGCAAGTTAAACATCTATTTTCAGTAATAACCTATGAAATTATTTATTTATTTCTCCCCGTTTGAAGAGGTCTATTAATATGCAATGTCAGCGTCTCGATATTTGACAGAGACGGGTGAATATTTTTTCGTTATTGCACCTGGCTGATCTATGGGAATTAATAGAAGTGATTTCTTTGTATCTTGTCAGTGTTACATGTGTTACTATGTTGTCTTTTTCAAGAAGATGGGCTAGGTGCTTTTTTACATTGATTAAGGTTTTGCAGTGCCTATTGAAACAAAAAACAGGTTACCACAGAGGTTAAAACTTCTGAGAGAAACATTTTTTTAATGACTGTATTGGCACGTTAGTCAGATGAAGGCTGTAGATAAATAGAGATAGGTCGAAAGTAGGCAACTTTTGTGTATCTCCCCCAAAGGGAAATGTCTGTGTTGCAGCAGCAATTCACATAAATGACAAAAACAGACATAATTCACAAAATCACACACAACGAGAAAGGGTAAAAAAGACAGAAGTCATAACTATGACAGGTGTGAACTAATCGGCTATGTCTGCATCACACCCGCAGAATTATTCTCTTTAATTGGGACGGCGCCTGAGAAGACAGGGCATGGCGGACAGTCCGAACCTCCGCAGAACGACAGCAGAGTCGGCGGGAAAGACCTCGCATTACCCATCAACGAGTTGCTGGGACAAACCAAGAAAACCGGGGACCCTAAATATACACTTCATCAATTACCTGCTGGGGTGTGGCCAAAGCACCCGGACCTGGTGCCTATACCTCGTCTGGGGTCCAATGGTAAAAACAAGAAGGTTTCTAAAACGGACCGGTTACCAGTTGAGCATAACAGTGAGAAGAACCGAGGGGATGGACGCGGTCATGTTCCTATTCTGCACTCCAAAATCGCACCTGTTACAGTGAACCGTACGCACAAAAATGTACCGGAGAGTGAACCTCATTCCAACCACCCCCCACCAGGTGACATTGACAACAACCACAACTCAAGATCTCGTAACATGCAACCGACTTCCAACACACGGAAAGACCGAGACCCCCCTAACCGGCGTCTTGACCCTGAGGAGAACCGTCCCGGGAAGTCCAGTCTTACGACTGGGGGCAATATAAACAACACTCGACCCTTTGTGCTGTACAACCGTCGCTCATCCAGTTTGCTGTACCACTTCGACATCCTTAAAAGAGGTGAGCCACACGCTTCAGTGCGCCCTTGCGCATTTTAACTCATCACAAAACGATTTGAAAGGCAATCATGGCTAAAAAGATTGCAGAAAGTAGATGGTTATTCTAAATGGTCCCAAAGCCGCAAATTGCTGGTTAGCTGCGTTTGCTTGAATGCGCCCTTTGTGAGCTTCACAAGCCATGAGATTAGGCTATCAAGGGGGGAAAAAAATTCTAAATATGCCTAAGTAAGATGGGTTGTGATATAGTAATTAACTGGAATTTGGAGCAGATATCAAAAAGGTCCCCTGTGGGTCCAACAAGCCTGGAATGCAACGCCTTGGTTTTTATAATGACACCGCATTGACAGCTTTGGCCTCGCAACGACATAGGAATGATTCTCTGGCTCTCACAATGGCACGCATGGACACCGTCTCTTTCTTTCCATTCCCCTAGAGTCAGACTTCAGTCAAGATGCCGTCTGCTTGAGTGAATGCAGAAAGGAACGGGATGAGAGGGAACATTATTGTTACAGCGAGTTCGGTAAGCCTTGAAAGCAATCCATTGCATCCTATTTATTGTTATCATGGGTGTCTTTATTATTTTTTTTCTTACAGAAATTCCATTCTTTATCAGTCAAAAAGCTATCAGTATGTTAAAAAAACAGTCTCAGCCCAACTGACTCATTTGTAATTGTAATTTAATACATCTGATTGGAAACAACACCTAAGCCACAAGCAGGGGTCCAGGACCAGCGTTTGAAGCTTCAGGCCCACATTGTGGCTGTGATTAGATAGCAGATAGGTTGCGTTAATAAACTCATATTTCTGGCCCAAGGTCTTGATGATTAAACTGTAGCCTAATTAAGTTAGAATTATTTAGCTTTTCTCTTTTTCTTTTTTCTGACATAACTACAGACATGTGGAATTTGAAGTACACACAGGCTATATCATTGTAAATGAATCTTCACAAACAGGACTAGAAATCTTCATGTACACACGCAACTCAGTTTATTTCGGTTTCTCTTCTCACTACAGCCATCAATGGCATTGTGCACGACATCGAGATCCTTCGGCGAGGCATACGGCTCATCACGCTGCTGGTGAACAGCGATGGCTTCTACAAGATGAGCCGGCTGTACGTCACTCCCGACAGCTACTTCTTCAAAGTACGCATCCTAGCTCTGGACACCTTCAAGTGCTCCAAACCCTGTCCAGACTTCAAACTGGGTAAGTTTCCACGAGGCCATTACTGCCAAGATCCTTCCAGTCCAAAACCATTCGAAATTAAAGCTTGGTCTGGCTGCAATCATTATTTTTCAGTTTAAGTATAGGAGACTAGTAACATGTCACTGTTGATTTAAAGATGGTACTAGATAAAAAGGTACCACACTTAAGCAATATTTTTAGTGGACATTTTGGACTGAGAGACCTCTCCATAAATGATTTGTTCAAGTTCAGTTCATCAGGCCTAATACGACATTAGACAGTTTAGCCAACTGTCCAACATAAGGTTAGGACAGATTTTCATCAATGATAGATAAATGGATACATCAGTACAAATAACATTGTTGTTATATAAAGTGAAATGAAAGTCGGGGCTCGATTTTGTAGCCTACAATGTCACATCAGGTGGCTTCATATAGAATATAACAACTTCCTCCTCAAAACAACACACTGATACACTGATACACTTTACAGTTACCACACAGAACGTTAGCTGCAGTGGTAGATGCTGAGAGGAGACCTGGGGGCTAAATTCAGTTGTGTTGTGGCATGTTTGTAAATTCAGTTCATGTAAATTCAGTTGTGTTGTGGCATGTTTGTAAATTCAGTTCATGTAAATGCAGTTGTGTTGTGGCATGTTTGTAAATTCAGTTCATGTAAATGCAGTTGTGTTGTGGCATGCCTCTTGGCAGGGAGCAGGTACATCGTCATGGGGCAGATCTACCACCGGCGGCGCCACCTGCCAGGTGACCTCCTGGCCGTCGTTGGGGGCAAACTCAAGCCTGGGGACGGACTGCTGCGGAGCAACAACTACGTCAAGAGGTACAACAAGAGGAGACACCAGAAGACCCAGGAGGCCATGCGCTCTAAGTGTCGGTGAGCTGGACCGCTCACCAGCACCACCAATTGCACGGGAGGACTCATTGCAGCTTTGGTGTATAAAAAGACTTTGGTCCGTTAAAAAAACAAACCCATCATAATCACACAATATTGTCTGAAGGAAGACAAGGGAACGTGTTCCCACGCGTGTTTGAGCAGAAGTAGTCGACTCTATGCCAGAGGTGATGTTTTGCTTGCTGTAAAATGCTTGTTTTGTTGTTTTTACTTTTTTTGGAAGAAAACCTGGTGGCGTAGACAGTGAGTGTCAGCGGTCAGACACAATCTTGCATCCATTTCTGCCCTAAACTCAGTGTACACTTCTAAGGCTTTAGTGTGAAACACAGTGTACACTTCTAAGGCTTTAGTGTGAAACACAGTGTACACTTCTAAGGCTTTAGTGTGAAACACAGTGTACACTTCTAAGGCTTTATACACTCAATACTTATCAGACAAAGTTGGCATCAAGGTATTTAGAAATCAAGAAATCATTCTATTGAGTTAAAACAATTCTTTAAAGAAAAGATCAATGAACAATGTATAATAATTCGGCTTGTTCCCCTCAGGAAGGGGACGTATATTTGGAGTGACAAAAAAAAACAATCCTATTGTCAAACCCATCCACCCGTTTAGCCCAGGACACTGTCTGAATGTATCATGTCATATACTCTACAAGACTGAAGATAGAAGTCTGCATTATTAGGGGTTACTTCAGACTTCTAGGGTGAAGCTTGGACTGGGTGCCTGTTGATGCAGAAGACTCACTGGTCACGCCCCGGTTGGTCTGGGGGGAGCAGAGAGTTTTCCAGACCCATGCAGGAACAACAAAGCAGTTTTATTTATTCCTGTCAAATTGCTGTTGCCTTCTGCTTTTGTTTTTTCTTTTGCGCCTCTTATCAGAATGCAGGAAATGCACTGTTACATTAGAGCAAAGTGTGTCTGTGCGTGCGTGCGTGCGTGCGTGCGCGTGTGTGTGTGTGTGTGTGTGTGTGTGTGTGTGTAAGACTGTTGCATTAGAGGAAAGTGTGTCTGTGTGTGTGTGTGTGTGTGTGTGTGTGTGAGACTGTGTCTGCAAGGAGGAGCAGGAGGTCAAAGGAGACTCTAAGTGATGGTGATGTCCATAGAACTGGACAAGCCCAATGGAGGGAGGGATGGAGGGAGGGTGGGAGGGAAGACAAATCAACGGAAACACAACTCCATTTCGCAAGAGGGTCCCTTTCGGCAACATGTAATGTAGTGGCCACCCTGAAATGGTCACCCCCGAGAAGGAATGGACTTCAAACGCAGATGGAAGGAGAAAGCAGGGTGGTTATGGGTGTGTGTGTGTGTGGGGGGGGGGGGCACGACTGTATTAAGGGGGTGTATGTGTGGAGGAGGGCTGTAAATCTAATCGCGGTGCAATCTGATCCCCTCTGCACCTGGCCGCTCGAAGGCAGGCGAGGAGGAGGAGGGTGGGGGTGGTGGGGGGGTAAGAAGCCATCCAGGGGCTTTGGGGCCAAGCAGGGAAAGGTAATGCCACCTACGGCTCCATGTTTGTCCTTGCACACCCACCCCACCACCCCCCCCCCCCGCACACTCACTCACACATACACACTCAGTCCCTCCTTCTCTCACACAGAAACCCTTCGGAGCTCAAAGGAGGTATTTGAGTTGAGGGAAACAGGAGGGAGAGAGAGAGAGAGAGAGAGAGAGAGAGAGAGAGAGAGAGAGAGAAAGAAGAGGGGTAGGGTTGTGTAAATGGTAATATGGGGGAGAGGTGGGGTGAAAGGGGGAAAGAGAGCGAGAACCAGAGCCTTTGCCCTGTCCGCCCGCCCGGGGCCAAAATGGCTTTAATCTGAGATGAAAGGAGAAGGGTCTCCTCCAGCCACAGTCTCCCTGACATGGAGGGCCACAGGCATCCCCCCTCTCTCTCTCTCTCTCTCTCTCTCTCTCTCTCTCTCTCTCTCTCTCTCTCTCCAGCCAGACAGGAGCACATACTGTGGGGGCTTTGAAGGCTGTCATTTGCACTGCAGCTGCACATCTTGATTTTTTTTTTTTTTGTGTGAAAAAATATATAAATATATATATAATAAACTTTACTGGTTTTGTCTTTTCTAACACTGTCTGACTCTCTTGACTTCCTCACTTGAAGATGAAGATTCACAAAGACACTGAGATGGTCTGCTAATGCTCATGGGTATCTGGAAGGGTCACCACCATGCAAATTTGCTTTCTCTGTTCTATGCAGTTACCACGGCAGCTATGTCAGTGGACTGTGATTATTCCCACACCGAACTTGTGGTCTTGAGTCACATGCTACCAGCACACACACACACACACACACACACACACACACACACACACACACACACACACACATATAGAGGGGCTTATACTGAGTAAGGACCGTGAGCAAACTGTAATTACTGTGCAGCTTTGCTCCCAGCAGATCATCCGCAGAGATAGCACCAAAAGCAGTTATAATTGCGGGGTAACGCACAAGTGTGGTTTAACCCAGGCTGATAGGGGGGGGCTGCTCACGTCCGGCGCCCCGAGTCCTTTCCCAGGCCGGGCCGAGCCAAGCGTCTATCAGCGATCGGCTTGCGCTCGCGGGTGATGCTGGCAGGAAGCAGGGGCTCTAGCTGTGCATCTCCACAACCAGCGCAGCAGGGGAACATTCCTTATGGGAGGATGGGGTGGGACTGAGGAGTGTGTGAATGTATGTATGTGCGTGCGTGTTGGGGGGGGGGGGGGACTGAGGAGTGTGTGAATGTATGTATGTGCGTGCGTGTTGGGGGGGGACTGAGGAGTGTGTGAATGTATGTATGTGCGTGCGTGTTGGGGGGGGGGGGGGGGGGTTACAGGGGGAGCTTTTTGAGAATCCATGTGAGTTCCTTCCTGTGAGACACAAACAAGAGTTCCAGACCCCTACGGCCAACAGGAGGAGGAGGGTGGAGGTGGTGGTGGGGTTGGGATGGAGCTGTGGGGCGGGGGGCGGGGGGGGGGGACATTGTTGAGGATGTGGTGGTCATCATGTTCATGCCTGGTGGAGTCTGGATCCACTTAGTGTGTGTATGTGAGGACGTGTTTACAAGCATCTGCTGCACGGGAGCACCACTCACAGCTGCCTGCCAGGAGGAAGTGGACAGCGAAGATGATTTATGTTGACCATGAGCACCTTCTTCGGCCCAGCAAAAACCCAAACTTAAGGCCACTGGTTTTGGAAGGTGGACAGCAGATTTCAACAAACTATGCAGTGATTCAGACATGACCAAGAGTATTCCCACGTTGAGAAACACCAAGATTTAAAAAAAAAAAAGAAACGTGTTGGAGACTATTTTTCTATTTGCACATCATGATAGATGAGAATTAAAATGAAGATTAAAAACCAAAATCTGGAATCGTTTTCATCCCATAAAAAAAAGAATTCTTAAAGTGTGCCTTTTGCCAAATGACTACATAAATTAAGGGGGTTTTAACTGCTTGAGCGAGTGCATTAAATGGCCCTTGCACACAACCTCAGACAAATCAATTTTACAGCTTGAAGAGTGTTGGAGGAACAACTGAACCCAGAGCATGACTCCATGAATAAAAAACGCCAGAGACTCTACACAACTTTAAAAAGATGATGTCAAAACATTACTTTTATTATCTAGGATGAAGTGTCCTATCAGGTACAAAAAATTCTTTAGAGTTGCCACAATCTGTTAAAAACATAGATAGTATTTTTCCCATTATTTGTCTTTTGACATGACTCAAAATGAAAAGTTCCATAGATATGAATAAATAATACAAGGTATTGTGGTGGTGTGGAGTGATCTTTATGTTTCTTTACAAAACTCTTTTTCGAGTCAACCCCACCCCTTTCTTTAAAATCAGTATGCACACAATATGCAGCATTTTTTTTTATATATAAAGGGCAATTTCACCTAAATGCAAAGTTTACTTCAAATCAGTAAAAAAAGTAAATTCAGTTCAACAGCTGCTCCTTTTTAAAAAGGCCAAACTAAGGGAACCAAGGTGCTTTTTTCAAAATGGTGACCTTGGGAGTATCAACAGCCATATTAAAATTCAAATATTCAATGTGTACAAGGGCTTGGTCATACGAGACATATTGAAGAGCATTTGTTTGAGCTTCGCACAGAACCATGAAAAGGTCACATAGCTTTCCCAACAAAGAAAAATCGTGTTGATACTGTCAACTGAACGCCAGTACTCTAGTCTTGCACTGAAGACAGGGTCCTGCTTCTTAAAAAAACAGGTCCCCTTTCTAAAGGCCCCTGAAGACTCGAGAAATGTCCCAAGATGGTGTTGACACCATTCACAGATTAGAAAATGGCCAAAATATGACAAAAATCCAAAATAACTCATAAAAATGTCTCTACAAACCAATGTTATAAAATTTTTACCCACCCAAGCAAATCCTTTTAAAATTTACAGTCTTTTGACCACAACCAAACTTTTCTTCCTTCTTCCTTCCCTCTTTCAGGTACTTAAGACTGCAAAAAATGAAAAGTGTTATGTGGTCTTCACACGGACATGAAAAACCATGTGACCACACGCTGTACACATCACTCCCACTGTCCTTACATTGGAGGTTCAATATACCCTTTATGGTTCTTCTAGAAACATCCTGTCCTGTACGCATTCCCCGTTTTTTGAGGAAATGGTCTGGAGATGCTTGTGGTATTTCATTGACCAGCAGTCTTCAATTACAAAATTTTAAGATTCCTCTTATTGGTTTAAAGACCAAGCGTATCACCCACCCAGCCCCATATCTCTAACCCCAGGACCCGTTATGTCGGCCTTGAACTGCAAACAGAAACAAAGAAAAAAATAAAATACCCTAAAAATTGACATTGTAGACTTTTTTTTTTAATAAAACAGGATAGGGTTCAGATACATGAGGGATCATTGCTCTTCGGTCTGTCTCTGTAGGCTATTGTTGGGGCAACTTGAAAATGCCACACTGGAAATAAGAAGAAGAGCTTCGTTACTAGTCTTCAAAAAATAAACTGGTCCGGCTTACTGAGAGTCTTTGACAAAGTCCCAAAAATTTAAAATAAAAAGTTCTTCTACTCCGTGACATTGATGCTGGCTGTCAAAAGGAGAACAATGAGCTTCAGTCTGGTTTGTGGCTGTACGGATGAAGGACAGTCATTGAAAAAGTTTAATAAAACAAACAAAAAAATTTAAAAGTGAGAAAACAGCAGTCAGAAAGGCTGCTGGTCTGCACGACTTGACAACTGAAGAACAGTACAGGCCAGGTCCTCACACCCCCATCAGGGGTGAAGCTGCGTCAGCTTCAGGAGATCGGAGTCTTTTGCTGTGAGAGGGTGGAAAAGAACAGGAATGCTGGAAGAGAAAAGGGCAACAGACAGAGATAGGGAGGGACAGAGGGGGGGAGAGAGAGAGAGAGAGAGAGGGAGAGAGGGAGAGAGAGAGAGAGGGAGAGAAAACAAAAAAACAGCGGTGGCCTGGGAAAAAAAAAAAAAACAAACAGAAAAAAAAAAAAACACCAGACAGATCTCCCTTTTCCACTGGAGTCGAACGTCCAGGTGCCACCGTGGTTGAACACCCGGCGACTGCTCGGGATCGGAACCGTGGTCCTCTCTCCTCGCTACAGCGCTGCCCACCCAAAACGCAGACGGGGAACTTCCGAGGGAGGAACTTTCCATCTATGTGTGTATATGTGTGTAACAGAAAAAAAGGCCTGCTGCAGTGTGTGTGTGTGTGTGTTTGTGTGCATGCCGGTGTTGTGAGGAGGGGGTGGGGGTGGGGGGGGGTCGCTGGAGAGAATATGGATTCACCATTGGGTTTGACTTGTCAGACCACATTCTTGTTTTTTTTTATTGGTATCTTTTCATTTTCTCTTTTTGAAAGCTTATTGACGGTGTACTCTAAGAAGCTGTTGACTGTAGCTTGTTGTTATGAGACCTACAGAACACAGAGAGACAGAGGAAACAGGTAAAGACCCCCCTTTGATTACTTTTTTATTAAAACTTTAACAGGTAATAAATGCACTAAAGGAATACAAAACACAGGATGCCAGTGGGTCAAACATTGTTTTAGGTGAAGGGGGAAGAAAACAAAAAAAAAAAATCAGGAAAGACAGCAGCCATGTTGGTGAGTTATTAGCCTTTCATTTTACAAGGAGAAGATCCCATATACAGCTCCTGTCAGTCAGGAGGAGCAGAGTTCACCAGAAATGAACTAAAGAAACTAACATGAGTGCCACTGGAAAGTTCCACTGGCCTATTATCAAAATGTCTACCATTATTTACTTTAAATTGCTCCTTCACAAAAGGATATAAGTGGATGTAAAATACAATGTACAAAAGGCTAAAAAAAAAAAAGAACATTGAAAAATACTGGTAAATGAAAATATTTTTTTTTTGACTGTCCTGATAAGAACAGAAACCAAGTTCAGCTTATTCGATAACTCCCTTACGGGTAAAGTTTAAAACGCCACCTCAATAACGTCTGGAGGGACTAACTACCAGTTATGTTGACCATCATTTCATTATGGAATAACCACTAATTTCATTATGGAATACCAGGCTCTCTAATGAATTTGGGACCAAATCAGCAAAAAAAGGAGAAGGCTGACTAATCTTGATACATTCCATACTATGGTCTATTCACATACTGCTTAACTGGAGGTAATAGCAACCACTTGAAAAATGACAAAAAACATTTTCCCTTGCTTTGAGAACCGACATGGCTGCCACGTAGACAGAGGTTTGTTTTGTACAGTGCACTTCAATTGTTTTCTTTTTAATCTGTAGTTCCATACAAAAAGAAAACATAATGCTGCCAATTTAGTTTGATCAGTGAAGAACTACAACACAGGTCCACAATTGGTTATTTTAGAGTGACCCTGGCATCCAGTTCAGTTTCCACCTACACGTCTGAAATATGACATCACAATCTGTAGAGAAGAGAGGAGAGAGAGAGAGAGAATGGATGGTGTAAATAAAAAAAAAAAAAATGCATGCTGAGCAAGTAGCCATGACAGCAGAAGCAAACAAACACAGATCCTTGGGGTGCGCTCGGGAGCCGAAAGGGGCGGCTCATGGTATTGAGGCAAACGCTAACAAAACACAGCAAGCTAGGCTAATGGTTATCCTGTATTCTTCCACACACACACAGACTACCACTACAAATGAACAAAATAAATGAAACATAGCATTAGCACGTGGCAAATGGTAGAGATGCTTGACTATTCCGTGACTGTGACACTGAGAGCGGCGAACAAAAGCGATGACATTCATGGTTTCAGCCAACTAAGAGCGAGGTCATGTTGATGATTAAAGCCAGCGTCATCATCATCCCACAAGAGGATGACTGAGGCGGGGGAAAAATGGGAAAGCCCAGAGGGACAAAACACAGCAAGCCACAAAGCTAATGGTAGATAAGTGATAAGTGAGAGATAGTGAGCGAGGAGGATGCGTAAAGAGAGATTTCTAGGGGGGGGTGGATTACCTGCTTGCTTTGAATGCTTTGAGTTTCTGAACGAAGAAGTTCTCCAGGACCTCAGCGCACTGGTAGAAGGGCGAGTCGCTGGGGTTGTAGTAGCGACAGTTGTCGAAGATTTTGGTCATGTCCGCCACAAACTCCGTCAGTTTGACATAGAAGCGCTTCTGCAACCGTTCCTCCATCGTGGAAAGGTCTGGGTGGGGAGAGAGGAGACTCTTAAAGTAAGGGTGGGCGACATTTACATTTAGTCATTTAGCAGACGCTTTTATCCAAAGCGACTTACAAGGATGTATACACATTTTACATTTTACATTTACACTGATGGCACACTGCACATCAGGAGCAATTAGGGGTTCAGTGTCTTGCTCAAGGACGCTTCGACAGGGAATCGAACTAGCAACCTTCTGATTACTAAACGACTTCTCTACCACTGTACTACTGTCGCCCATGGACTAAAACATGTTAAAATCACTGTATGGACGGTATCTGTGTAATATTATGGTGTTTATCACCTTAAGTTCATACACTTAATATCATTTTATCTTTACAGTAGCAAAAGTCAAGAAAGACTAAGGCATGAAAACATTAACATTATACACATGAAAAGTGGCTTGAAGTTTTTCTCTAAATGAACCAGTTACAAAAAAAAAGAATCATGATGAGGCCACTACTAGCACCATTTACTCAGTATGACTGAAATAACAAAAAAATAGGAAACGAAAACGTCAATGAAGAGTCATCAAAATAGCCATTAGCCCTCAAAGGTCTAAGTCAAAAACACCAGGCTGTTGACATGTTCCAGTTTGAGGGATGTCCTGGTACATGTCACGAGATTTACTTACGGAAACATCGTTTACTCACGACTTAGACGACATAGTTAGGTTACTGTGTAGGTGTGTGCCACTTATCGGTGTTTGCTAGCCATTTTATTGAGCTTTCCGTAATATATTACATCCGTTCCGTTTCAAAACCAGACATTGTTCTTCAGATTATTAAAACATTTCAGTTTGCGGGTGTCCTAGTTATTTCATTTGGCAGATTTAGGCAGACTACCGGTAACTAATGTGGAATTCTCTTAGAGCTGATATTCTGGGAAATTCATAAGCTTTTATTTCATGTTTTTAATTTCCCGTTACTGACGATATTACAAAATTCCCGCGGTGCCATGCCCTAACACCTTACGCAAATATAACACCATAATGACATATACTAAACATCTGCTAATACATGATTTGGGACCTAAACTCACCATAAATTCACATGTAATAATACAAATAATATAATGTGAAAAAAAAAAAAAAAAGAAATCTACTTTTGATAACTTGGGGGACGGGCTTGGGTTTTAAAAACACCGTTTTGTTTTTGGGCTTGATAAAACGTTTGCAGGGGTACCTTCCGAGTAAGGTATGATTTCAAGTCCCACACAGTGGCCAGTCAGCCGGCTCACACAGCCTCCCCCTTCACACAGGGCAGGGCAGGGCAGGGCAGGGCAGCTACCGCTGGGTTTCCAGCCCCAGCCCCATCCCCCGGGGGAGCCGAGTCCAAATAAACATATCCGATTCTGACCGACCTGGAGCGCGTATCAAAGGGGGCCAGCGCCTTTGACCGGCATCAACGTCCACCTTTGACTGCATGGAAAAGCTGAAAGAGTGAACAAACTTCTTGGGCGCTTTGCCCCCTTCAAGTCTTTTCGGGCAGCAAGTGAGCCTGAAGAGAGTGGCGGAGCTCTCGAAAGTTCCAGAACACAGAGGCCGGCAGTGTTGCAGCCTTTTTTCGTGGAGTCATTAATGGTTTGTTTGTTCGGTAGTTCAAAAGGGCGTGTTGACGCAAGTCGCCATTTACATGGGCAGTTTGATCCGAGTTGGGGGGCCTTTTTTCTGCTAATGGCCACCGGAGGGTGAGGTGGCGAGGCAATTTACTCCCCACCACCTCAATGGCGGCTCAAACCCCGGGGCGGCAGTCGCAAGCTTTTTCATGATGAAAGAGTGAAACTGTGGCACCTACATGAACACTGGGGTGGAGGGGGGTTTAATGGCGTTGGGTGATTTCCTGGGGACACTTACCCATGGGCTCCTTTATGACGCCGTAGTAATCTGGAGCGTCGTTGGGATCCACCGGCTCCAGGAAGGGCCACGCCATTTTGTGTGCCTGAGAACAGCAGGATGAAAGAGAGAGACAGACAGAGAGAGAGAGAGAGAGAGAGAGAGAGAGAGAGAGAGAGAGAGAGAGAGAGAGAGAGAGAGGGAGGGAATAAAGAGACAGAGAGAAAGAGAAGGAGGGAGGAAGAGAGACCCGTGCATGAAAAAAAAACGAAGAAGCAAAACAAACCATGAGGCCCGATATTGGAAGCAGCTGGTTCAATAAGACCAGATGTGCTCGGCTTCCATTCTCTCTCTCCACCACGGCACGCGGGGCGAAGGGAAAGAACAAAGTAGGGGGAGGAATAGAATGCGAGAAATAAAAAGACAGGAAAAAGAATAAAAGAAAAAAACAAAGACAAAAGAGGGAAAAAAAAGGGGGGGGGGAGAGAGAAAAAGAAAAATCTCCCGGGAAGACGTCCAAGGAGAGGCCTCGGCAGAGCGAAAGGAGATCAGATAAAAGGCGGGGACGGTGAGGGGGAACAGCGCCTGTATTGTTTCCACGGCGACTGGAGGGAGAGAGGGGTGGGATGCGGGGGCGTACCTGCAGGGAGCGCAGGATTCGTCGCAGGCCCTCGTAGTCCTTGTCGGTGAGCGGCGTGAGCACGGTCATGGCGTCCTCCGTGGACTGGCACTGCGGGCACACGTACACGTCGATGTGCGTGGCCTCGCTCTGCAGGATGCCCACGCAGCGGCCGTGGTACCAGTTCTGGCAGCGGTCGCAGCCGATGTAGAACCTACAAGGGCAGGGAAGATAGGAGGGGGTGTGGTGGTGGTATACAGAGAGAGAGAGAGAGAGAGAGAGAGAGACAGAGAGAGAGAGAGAGAGAGAGAGAGAGGAGAGAGAGAGAGAGAGAGAGAGAGAGAGAGAGAGAGAGAGAGAGACAGAGAGAGAGAGAGAGAGAGAGAGAGAGAGAGAGAGAGAGAGAGAGAGAGAGAGAGAGGATGAATGAATGAACAAGAGAAATAGGACAGTGCTTAAGATCGGGCTTGGCTTTAGTTCTTTAAATGAACATGCTTCCTGTCCAGGTCTTCTCATTAGGTGCTTGACAGGCTGTAATACTGAAATCCGACCTTTATAGCTCGCGTAATCATGCAGTTTACTCTTGGCCACAAGCCCTTGCTGCCTTGGTAAAGTGTGTTGTTCTAGTTCTGAGTGACCACAGCCGGGAATACTAAGGTAATGGGTTTGATTCCCAAGGAAAACAAGGAGTAAAATATAGGAATGCTGTGGACCCCAACGGACAATAGATAGCCTGGTCAATCGGAGACACTAAATGAAACTCTAAATGAAAACAGTCAGTCAAAGACGATAGTCTAATCAATCAATGATGATGATAGTCTAATCGATCAATGACGATAGTCTAATTGATCGATGGAGGTGATTGAACGTCTCTAGTTCTTACTGGGCTTCGTCGTAGGGCGTGCGGCAGATGCAGTACAGCTCTTCCGTGCTGCCCTCCTGCGCCCGTTTGCACTCGGCACAGATGTAGTCGTCCATCTTCAGGGCCTCCTTCTCCGTGACGCCCACACACGCACCGTGGTACCAGTTCGTGCACAGGTCACAGCCGATGTAGAACCTAGAGAAGAGGGTGAGAGACGCAGGGCGAGATATAAGAGGGTCACATAAAGTATGGTGGGTATCTACCAAATGAATACTGACAAAAGCAAAGAATGGAGACATTCATTTAGACCATAAATATTGGTTCCCAACATCAACTATAAACAACTTCCACAAGCAAGTCACTTTCCCATGTATTAGGATATTATAAGTACATTCACCACTACTTGTAATGATCTCAATTATATACGTCAGTGAGATTCTTGTAGCAACTGGAGGAACAAGGTGCCACTTACACCAAGGTCATAGGTCGTCACCCCAGGTTACAGACGTACTGATACAATGCATACAACCCTACTTGTACATCAAGTTGCTATAGATACGAGCATGGGCTAAATGAGTGAAGGTAGATTTACTTGGACTCGTCGTAGGGTGTCTTGCAGACGCAGTATAGCTTGATATCCTTGTTGGAGGCCTTTGAGGTAGTGGAGATCATCTTCTTCTTCTTGGACTTGGCCGAGGGGGCGTCGGCGCGCTCCTCGTCCCGCTTGCGCTTGAGGCCGGGGCCGGGGCCGGGCAGGGAGATGGCCGGGGTGGAATGGGCGGAATGGGCGCGGGGAGCAGCCGCAGCCTGGGAGGCGGCAGCCTGGGCCCGTTCCTTGTCCCGCCGCAGCTTGCTCAGGTCCCTCTTCAGCTCCTCCTGGTGGGGTGCAGGACAAAGGAGAGACATTAGCACCATGCTAGCTTTGGTCAAAGATGATTAGCCAGCACAATGCATCAGATTCAAGAGTACCTGAATCATTTAAATAATTATTTGCGACCCCACCGCCACCAGTTGTCTGGTCCACAACACAATCAACTAGGGATGCACCGATACCGATACCAGTATCGGTATCGGTGCCGATACTTCGTTATAATACTCGTACTCGTTGTTGAATTGCCGATACCAAGCACCGATACCACTCATCAGTATTTCACTGCATCAAACTGGCCGGGCTATGCTGACACAAAATGTGATTTATTGTCCTACCTGTCCTACTACTCTCTGCCAGACTAGTAAGTAGCTTATTTGCCGTCTTGTGTTGCATTTGCTTGATGTTTGACTGTGTTAGGAAAGTTTGTCAGTGTCAAAGTATTTCAGTATACAGGTTTCGCTAAATTTAGCTGCTAGCATCTCGTTAGCGATTAGCAATTCCGTTGTGCTGCCCTAACGGCGATTTGGGCTCATTTTAAGATAAATGACGACGACAGGAGTAAGGCACAGTGTAAGATCTGCACTGCTACGGTGTCGAGGGGCGGAAAGGAAAGTACTTTGTTTAACACAAGCAATTTGATTAAACATCTGAAGACGCACCACCATAGTGCTAAGTACACAGAGTTCACTGATGCTAGTGGCGCAAGACCGAAGCAACCAATCTTAACTGACGTCTTGCAAAAGAAAAAAACGTGCACGCACACACAGAGAGAGAGAGGTAGAGAGAAAGACTGTGCCACATAGGTTAAGTGATTGTTTGTGTACTTGAGCAGGAGATTCTTCTGATCCTTTTGTAACTGAAATGTGCTCTTGTGCTAATCCAGTAATAGTTCTGTTCACTTTTTGTTAAGCAGACTGTGTTGTTAACTATGCAGCAAATTGAATTGCCTTTATCTGGTTATATTTGCATTTTGTCTAATGTGATGATATTGTCTGTTTGAAGGCTTTTTTTGTGTGTTAAAACCAGAAAGCTCTGTTTATTTTTGGCTTGGGATAGCCTTCTGTTAATTTTGTACTATAGGCTTGACATAATCTGCAGAGGATAAAATAAAATCTGCCTCCAAATTAATTGCACTTTCATGGAGACCAAATCTAAGAAGTATCGGTACCGGTACTCGGTATCGGCAAGTACACAAATAAAAATACTCGTACTCGTATCGGTTTGTAAAAAAGTGGTATCGTGCATCCCTACAATCAACAGTCGACTCCAGACAGTGTCCTCTCCCCCATGAGGGCCTGCTTTCCTGGGGGGCTCCAGAGGTGCACCCCCCCCTCCCCCCCCTCCCCAGTCTCCCAATGTCTCACCTGCACCTCCAGCTGCAGCTCCTTGTCCAGCAGGGCTCTCTTCTTGAGGATCTCGGCCTTGAGCTGCTCCTTGTGCTTGAAGAGCAGTGCCGAGAGTTTGGAGGCGTTCTGCTTGCTGCGTTTCTGCTCCACCGACTCGTCGCGCTTGCGCTTCTTGGCCGCCTGCCGATCGGCTTTGTCGATCTTGTCCAGGATGTACTTCATCACCTGGTTGCACACGATCATCCTGGGGATCGGGAGGGAAACAGGGCAAAACTTTAAAAAAAAAAACGGGAGATCATTTTTTTGGGGCCAAATACATACACGCTCTACAAAGTTTTAAATAAGACTTTTGTTTGCACAAGATCATCCTGGGAACCAGGAGGGAAATGGGACAAAAAAAATTTAATTTATATATTCGGCAAAGTTCATGTCTACATGGTTAACATTAGACTTTTGTTCATTAGAAACGTTCCCACCAGTGATAATCTAGACCGCAGATAATTTGATTTAAGGTTTTATTTAATATCACCATTTTCCTGGATAAATGATGTCTGGAGATCAGCTCCAGTGATTTGACTGTTGGAAACCTAAAAATACACTTAAATTCCCTTTACTTTAGCACTTGGAGGAATTTGAGGAGTATAGATAAAGTGACATGGGTGCTGGGAGGCGAATATCAGTCGACGTTAGTGTGCTGCTGTGGCAACAACGGTGTCAAACGTTTCAGAGAAATACGGCCGACATCGCCTTGCGTTCACATCTTAGTCGGTTTTCTTGTTGCTATCGCTGGATAACAGCCGTAAAACTCTTTAAAATATTGCTGTGAAATACGACTGAAAATTAATGAGAACTCCTCAGGCTTCCGCGGCTCTGAGAAAAAGCGAGACGTGTTTGAGACTTAAGGTGACACTGAGAGAGAGGGTGTTTCCAATCAAACAAACAGTGGAGTTCTTCCTTTCTTTTAAAAAAGGGGAGACATTCCAAGACGTCCTCCCCCAACAAAAATACAGCCTATGTTATTCAAATCTGATGTTCCAGCACCATCCCACCTTCTAGATTTTTCAGCGCTCCGAGTTACTACTACAAGCACTGTCAGGGAGCGGAGATTATGCAGCGTGTTTTACATGAAGCGCACCAGGGCCAGATGGGGCACAAGTGTGCTTTTGTTCACGGTATTTGTTTTGGTATGTGCTGGATGTGGAGCTGTGGATGGGCGGAGGGCCTGAGGAGGTGGAGAAGAGGAGGAAGAGAAGAGGAGCTCTTCTCCACCTCCTGTCTTCTCCTTCTCCTGCAGTTGGGAATGGAGGAGGAGGTTCACACACACACCAGCTGTGGAAGGGGTCAGAGGTCAAGATGAGTTCCCAGACTCAACAGAGAGAACGACAGAAAAAGAGAAGGGAAAAAAAAGAAGACAAGAGATAGAAGGAGGGGGCGCAGGAGTGGTCAGATCACTGATATAGGTTTGGAGAACGTGTGTGTGAGAGAGTATGTGTGTGAGAATGTGTGTGTGTGTGTGACTCAAAGGGAGAGAGACAGAGAGGCCCACAGAGTCACAGAGAAAGGATGGCAGGGATGAGACAGACACTGGGAGCATTAAAAAAAAAAAAAGCATTCTGGAAAAATAAATGACAGATGAAGGGAATAAATGACAGTGGCCAGCCACTCCTGGATGGAGCGTGAGTGAGAGTGCCACCGGTGACCGCTTCAGGTGCAGTTTAGCCGTCTGCGGCTCTGTGTGGTCAGCTGCCCCTGCCCACGTCTGGGTCAGAGCCTCTCAAGGAGACAGTGTTATGATTCACCAGGACAGGGGCAGGGCGGGGGGGCAGGGGGGTGAAAGGACAAGGGCAGGGGGAGAGGGAGAGGGAGGAGGGGAGGATGACACTGCCGCTCCAGGCACACACAGAGGGGTCAGTAGAGGGTCAGGGGGCCCCCGGAGGCCTCACCTCTGGTTCTCCTCGCGCTCGGCCGGGGACATGGTCTTCTTCTGCTTCAGGTGCTCGATGACCGCATTCTGCTTCATCACCACCTGCAGGCCACGGAGGGGGAGTGCACAGTTCAACACCAGGGAGATCACACACACACACACACACACACACATATATACACACACACGCCAAACTACACAGATATGACACAGAACCAAATACACAGAGCACCAGAGCACATACATACTCTTATATGTGCTGACAGAACACACACACACACACACACACACACACACACACACACACACACTCTTATGAGCAGATAGAAAACACAATGCGCTGCCACTAGAACTGCCAACCTTCCAGGAAAAAGAAACACATGCATGCACAGAGAAAGCAGTATTAACAGTAAGACAAACACAGTGGACATGAACACATATAAACACACACGCAGACACACACAGTGGACACGAACACATATACACACACACACAGTGGACACGAACACATATACACATACACACGCACACACACACACACACACAGTGGACATGAACACATATAAACACACACACACACACTCTCTTATGAGCAGTGGACCCGAACACATATAAACACACACGCAGCCTCAAAGACAGATAGACATATACAAATGACAGACATAATCTCTCCCATACTATTCATCACCACACCAGGGCTTGGAGCGTGTGCACGCACACACACACACACACACACACACACACACACACACACAGTCTGCGTACAGCTATAAGAGCCTGAGACACACACAAACCATGACGGTATGTACACAAACACACACATGGTCACACATGGAGCACACACATACCACAAACCTTACACACAGGCACACACACACACACACAGAGACAGACGCGCAGGCACACACACACACACACACACACACACACACACACACACACACACACACACACACACACGGGCCACCACCAGTAGCTCAGAAAATAAACCCAGATGCACAAACTCAGGCGAACGACAGCAGACTGTTTATGTGTGAAAGGGATAGGCCCTGTGGTGCAGCTCGCTCAGGAGGCTCCCTCATCTCTCCTGCCTTTGTAGGCCTAGAAAGGACACCCCACCATGAGGATTAAGAAATAAACACACCTTAAGTCATCTTTGACCTCTCTATGCAATGTCTACCCACGAACCCCTTCACCCCCGTCTACCCATGATCCTCCTCACCCAGGTGTACCCATGATCCTCCTCACCCACATCTACCCATGATCCTCCTCACCCACATCTACCCATGATCCTCCTCACCCATGTCTACCCATGATCCTCCTCACCCATGTCTACCCATGATCCTCCTCACCTGTTTCTGGATGAGCTGGCTCTGGCTGCTAGCCTGCTGCTGCTGCTCTCGCCGGGCCTCCTGCGTCTGCCGCTTCTTCTGCTGCTGCTGCTCCCGCAGCTGCTGGATGCGTCGCAGCTGCTCCTGCACGCTGGCCGTCTGGATGGTGACCACGTTCTGGATCTGCTGCCCCCCTGCCGCCGCCGCCGCGCCCTGCTGCCCCTGCCCCTGCCCCTGCTGCTGGACCCCCTGGCCCGCGGGCACCGGCTGCTGCTGCTGCTGCTGCTGGATCTGGATGGGCAGCTGCAGCTTGATCTGCTGGCCCCCGGGGCCGCCCTGCTGCGCCTGCAGCTGGATCTGGAGACCCGGGACGGTGATGAGCTGCTGGGCGTGGAGCTGGAGCGGCGGCCGCACCTGTTGGGAGGCGGTCTGCTGCACCGGGCCGCCCTGCTGCTGCTGCTGCTGCTTGAGGACGGCGCCCGGCTGGCCCACCAGGGCTTTGACCTGCAGCGGCGTGGGCGACTGGATGGGCATCTGGGCCTGCGGGTGCGGGGGGATCTGGGCCTGGGGGGTGGTGGGAGGGGTGCGGGGCGTGAGGGCGCCGGCTTGGATGGGGGCGGCCGCCTGGGCCGGGGAAGACTGGGCGGCCGGCTGGAGGTGAGGCTGGGTGGGCACAGTGAGCTGCTGCTGGCCCTGAGCTGCTCCGGCGCACACACACACACACACACACACACGAACACACAGACACACACACACACAGTGTTGTAAGTATTGTGGCCATCATAGTTGTTATGTGTGTGTATATATATTAAGTACAACATCCATCAGTGCAGTTATAGCCTGTAACATCCATCAGTGCAGTTATAGCCTGTAACCGTCAGAACTTCTCCTCTTAGGTCGTTCACCCTGCTATGGAATCACATCTACCAGATCTTATATGAAAGTTGCCATATTTGCACTCAGCATCTACCATGGGAAATGTTTTATCATGCAATAAACTCTCTTTATGGTAAAAAAAACCCCCCTCCCTTCTGTCAAAGGGAGAAAGAGAGGTTAGGGCAGACCTCCAAACAACGGCTTTGGGCCGCCATAACTTTGCTATATTGATGTAATAAATATTTTGTTGTTCCCGTCCCACCTCTCCCGGATGTTCCAGAGGGATAATGAAAACCAGCATGCGGGGGTCGGGGTGGGGTTTCCCCCCTATCAGAACAAAGTCTCATCCCCCTTAGCCATTAAACCTTTACTGGGGGCCACCCTGCGCGTGTATGGGTGTGTGTACCGTGTTATCTGAGGGGAAGTACCCTCGGTGGACATGAAAACAGTGTAACACAAATATTTGTTGTTAACGTGCCATGGTTCACCATAATGTGTTGGCACCTCACATGGTGCAACGTGAGGCAGTGTGTGTGTGTGTGTGTGTGTGTGTGTGTGTGTGTGTGTGTGTGTGTGTGTGTGTGTGTACCTGGCGTGGCGGGGGTGGCGGTGGTCGGAACTGGGGTGAAGAGGAAGCGTTGCACCTGGCCGTTGGGCAGCGCCGCCTGCATGAGCTGCTGGCCGGGCCGGGGGATCACCGTCACGCCCTGGGGGATGACCTGCAGCTGCCCCGTGGTCTGACCCTGGCCCTGGACCACCACCGTCAGGCCCTGAGCACCGGCCTGCTGAGGGGGGGGGGGAGAGAGAGAGGGGAGGAGGAGGTGAAGAGAGGTCGAAAGAGAGAGTGATGGATAAAAGGAGAGAAAGAGGGGGGGAGGAGGAGGTGAAGAAAGGTCGAAAGAGAGAGTGATGAGTAAAATGAGAGAAAGATTGAAAGATAGTGAAAGAGACGAGGAAGGACAGAACAATGATGGATGAAGGGAGGAGGGGGGGGGGTGAAGTTGATGAAGAAGGAAAAACAGGAGGAAAGAGAAGAGAAGTGTGAGCCGCTACTGAATATGCAATAATCTCAACACAGACAATATGATGCATCAAGACACCAGAGAAGAGCCAAGAGGGGAGGTGGCACTGACCTGGGGCCTCTCCACAGCTGCTCCTTGCTGCTTTTGCTAAACAAAGACAACAACAGGCATGAGAATCACATACACACTGCATCATATGAGAATCACATACACACTGTATCACATGAGAATCACATACACACTGTATCATATGAGAATCACATACACACTGTATAATATGAGAATCACATACACACTGTATCATATGAGAATCACATACACACTGCATCATATGAGAATCACATACACACTGCATCACATGAGAATCACATACACACTGTATCACATGAGAATCACATACACACTGTATCATATGAGAATCACATACACACTGTATAATATGAGAATCACATACACACTGTATAATATGAGAATCACATACACACTGTATCACATGAGAATCACATACACACTGTATCATATGAGAATCACATACACACTGTATCATATGAGAATCACATACACACTGTATCATATGAGAATCACATACACACTGTTTAATATGAGAATCACATACACACTGTATCATATGAGAATCACATACACACTGTATAATATGAGAATCACATACACACTGTATCATATGGAAATCACATACACAGTGTATAATATGGGAATCACATACACACTGTATAATATGAGAATCACATACACACTGTCTCATATGGGAATCACATACACAGTGTATCATATGAGAATCACATACACACTGTATAATATGAGAATCACATACACACTGTATAATATGAGAATCACATACACACTGTATCATATGGGAATCACATACACAGTGTATCATATGAGAATCACATACACACTGTATAATATGAGAATCACATACACACTGTATCACATGAGAATCACATACACACTGTATAATATGAGAATCACATACACACTGTATCATATGAGAATCACATACACACTGTATAATATGAGAATCACATACACACTGTATCATATGGGAATCACATACACACTGTATCATATGAGAATCACATACACACTGTATCATATGAGAATCACATACACACTGTATAATATGAGAATCACATACACACTGTATCATATGAGAATCACATACACACTGTATAATATGAGAATCACATACACACTGTATAATATGAGAATCACATACGCACTGTATCATATGGGAATCACATACACAGTGTATCATATGAGAATCACATACACACTGTATCATATGAGAATCACATACACACTGTATCATATGAGAATCACATACACACTGTATCACATGAGAATCACATACACACTGTATCATATGAGAATCACATACACACTGTATCATATGAGAATCACATACACACTGTTTAATATGAGAATCACATACACACTGTATCATATGAGAATCACATACACACTGTATCATATGAGAATCACATACACACTGTATCATATGAGAATCACATACACACTGTATCATATGAGAATCACATACACACTGTATCATATGAGAATCACATACACACTGTATAATATGAGAATCACATACACACTGTATCATATGAGAATCACATACACACTGTATCATATGAGAATCACATACACACTGTATCATATGAGAATCACATACACACTGTATCATATGAGAATCACATACACACTGTATCACATGAGAATCACATACACACTGTATCATATGAGAATCACATACACACTGTATCATATGAGAATCACATACACACTGTATCATATGAGAATCACATACACACTGTATCATATGAGAATCACATACACACTGTTTAATATGAGAATCACATACACACTGTATCATATGAGAATCACATACACACTGTATCATATGAGAATCACATACACACTGTATCATATGAGAATCATATACACACTGTATAATATGAGAATCACATACACACTGTATCATATGAGAATCACATACACACTGTATCATATGAGAATCACATACACACTGTATCACATGAGAATCACATACACACTGTATCATATGAGAATCACATACACACTGTATAATATGAGAATCACATACACACTGTATCATATGAGAATCACATACACACTGTATCACATGAGAATCACATACACACTGTATCATATGAGAATCACATACACACTGTATCATATGAGAATCACATACACACTGTTTAATATGAGAATCTGACTAAGCGAACATATTCCCAAAACAATTCGCCATCAACCCAAAACAACTAACATGCAACACATAAGGACAATCAACTTAGCCATCCACAATTCCTATCCAGCCACTGAATTGAACAGCTGGAGGAGGAGGCTCTAGTGCTGACCTGTGCCCCCTGGGTGAGTTGCGTGAGCTGGGCCAGGGTGAGCTTGACCTGCCCCTGCGGGGTGCGTGAGCCTGGAGGGGTCTGGGGCGCCACGGGCTGCCCTGGGGAGGCCCCCAGCACCCGCTGCCCAGTGGTAGTGGCCACAGGACTGGCACTGGAGATGGTGGTGGAGACGGGCTGGCCGTGGATGATCTGAGTGACCACTTGCTGTGTCTGGCCTGAAGGGTAGAAACACACACACACACACACACACACACACACACACACACACACACACACACACACACACAGAGAGAAAAGCAGAAAAACACAGAGCTGATTAATGCCTAGACAGAGTTGCTATGACAGTGATGTTCCACTTTGTGGTCCACCATTGACAGTCCACCTTTCATTGCGGCAAATCTGCATTGTGTTCAACTCAATGAGCAGATCTGAGACCAGTAATAGGAGAGAGGGGACACTAAAAGGCAAACGGGAAACCCACCTTGTTGCATCATCAGGGGCGTGCGCAGGATGGTCTTGCCCAAAGCGCTGCCCTGTTGGATGGGCGTACGGATCACAGTCATGCCCGACCGAATTTGCCCACCTGAGGTGGCGATCACCTGGTTTGAAGGGTTAAAACACACAAACTAAAAGAATCATTCTCCCTGTATTGGAAGACATAGACAGCTACGCATGTATGTTTTCATCCTATCAAGTCTAGACAAGAGTGTGTCGCTTCCTGGCTAAGAGGGTTACCAGCACACAAATCAACACTGCAATTTAACATTACGGACTTAACAAGGTCTGCATATTCGCATATTCAGCACTCTCTCGCTCTGCATGTTCAAATTCTGTTTATTTACTTTGAGCAGACACCCACCATCCCCAACAGCTTGGCTTTAAGACAATAGGGAAGCTGCAGATGCCCAGTGTTGTGACTAAGAGCACAGTATTCATGCCTGACTCTGTGTGTGTGTGTGTGTGTGTGTGTGTGTGTGTGTGTGTGTGTGTGTGTGTGTGTGTGTGTGTGAGAGAGAGAGAGCAGTTGCACCTGCTGCTGGCCGGGCGAGCCTGGCGTGTTGGGCCTTATGTTGATGGTGGTGGTCCGCGGCTGGAATGACGTGAAGGTTTGCTGGTTGCCGGCGGCGCTGGATGGAATGATTCCCAGGACCTTCTGCTGGATCATGCCTAAGAAACAAGCCATTCTCTCTCAGCACAGTGCTTGCCTTTACAATGGTGTGCATCAACATGCAAAGCACAACAACACACCACAATGTGATGTTGGACTGTTTTGAGACGTTATCCATGCATGGCGGTCATTGTTTGACATTTGTGGACTTCCCCCCTCATGGGAGAAACAAATGTCCTAGCTTGTTTGAGACACACAGATTCCACTGTGTATTTTAAATGATGTGAATGGTTTGATATTTGCTGCTGCTCAACCTATTATTTAAATCAATGCTTCATTGGCTATTAAGTCTTAGACTGGGCCTCCAGATCTATTGTGAATTCATTTTTCGATGCTTATTTCAATGCATTATTTGTTTTCCTTCCGACTTTTATGTATGCAAAGGTCTTTGAAGGTTGCCATAGTAAATATTAGCCACCCAAGTAAACACACGCTTCAAAGTGTTGCTGCGCACGCGAGCACGGAAGCCTGCTCATAAATTATGCATAGATTCGGTTGTACGTCGACTGTTTCATTTTGTCTAGAAACAGTAACCGTTTCATATGTGTTGTTTTAGCCGAATCTAACGAAAATAACACTACGTCACGTAAGTCGACGTTGAATCGTCTTATAACCCGTTTTTCCCCCCCTTCTTCACCACCTTCTGTGGTCAGCCTTCAGCGGGAATATCGGGTAAAAGATACACTTCAAGAGGTCTCTCTTCAAAGTGCGAGGGTTAAGCCGATCTTTAGGACGAGGTTTGCAGCGCTGGCCGGGCATCAAACAACCACTTCTCAGAGCGCTGTTTGCAGAGTTTGCGACACACTTCTGTTTGAGGCGGAAAAACAAGAAGAGACCCCTCTGTGTAGCGAGCTACCTGTCTGAGAAGCCAGACCCCAGGATAAACTTGTTTTCATGCTCACTTCCTCAACTTCCTCCAAAACAAACAACCCCGCTTGAAACGTTCAAACTGGAAAAACACACGCCTGTCTGTTACGGACGCCTCTTTTAACGAATCACGGGTGTCACTAGACGGGCGTGCTGTTTGTTTGTGGAGTAATTTGGCCCATCCGCTATATGTGGACGTTTCTACTGTGTGCGTGCGTTCGTATTTTGTGGTGCTGAGTTTGTGGCAAAGAGCCAATAGTCAAACATTTGAGACTAAGATAATAGCAAAACAGGCGGAATGTATGCATTTTTTGTGTGTGTAATACATAGCGCTATGCTGGTTACTTTTGGCACACTGAATAGTCACCAATCAATTAGGATAATATTGTGCCTTAACACTGACTTAGACGTGACACTGGTCCTGAACTTTGAAGGCTCTGCCAGTTCAGACTACACTGCCTTAGAGCCTGCATTTGCCAGGTTACAGCACTAACTCATTTAACAGACTACACAGTACAAGTCTCAAATGGGGATCCAGAAATAGTCGGTTTTTCGGGAGCACTGGGCATAATGTCTCAGCGCTGGGCATGCTGTGCCATCCCTGACATCTGTTGTGCCAAGAGTGACCACTGACTCATACGCTGGCATGCAGTGAGGACAGTGGCAGTGGAGTGATGGATGGCTAATAACACAACATCGTTACTCCCCAACCCCCCACCCCCCCCCCCCCAAAAAAACCAGGCATAAATGCGGTGCCCAATTTTCTTTTTTTTGTACCTCCTTCAGTGGTTGGCACATTTAAGGTGACGATCTTGCTATTGGCAGGCAGTGGCAGCTTGGCAGTGATGACTTTGCCAGCCATGGAAACCGGCGTGCCAGTGATCTGGAACGTCTGCCCAGATGTGGTCGCCACCGTGGTGACGGTGCCGGGGGTAGCTGGGATAGAATGCAGGTTTATTGAAGCGGGGTTGTCAGGGCCCCCCCCCATCGACAGTAACAACAGCATCATTAAAACCCACCAAGAGGACCCACAGGTTAAAGGAGCAAGGCTGTTGCAAAAAGTAAAAGCAACCTTGGAAGCTGTTGCAGTGATTACTTGACAAATACAACCTACAGTGGTCTAAAAACACCCTGAGGAAACCCACTGTTTGCTTGTTTGCTTTGCCCTATAACCTATAGGTAGGGGTTTTGTTTTTGTTTAAGTGTGCTTACTTGTTAATGTATACTTATTTGTTTAAGTGTGCTTACTTGTTAATGTATACTTATTTGTTTAAGTATGCTTACTTGTTAATGTATACTTATTTGTTTAAGTATGCTTACTTGTTAATGTATACTTATTTGTTTAAGTATGCTTACTTGTAGACTGATATTGAGAACTCTTTCCCTTTTTTAATTGTATGCATACCATGGAAGATACTGTACAAATTGCATGCTTTCCGACGTGTATTTTGTGGTGATTTAATTCGATGTTTCTAAAAAGGCTTCAAATGTATGTCTTGCAAAAGTATCAAGACTGATGGTATTTCTTTGGCTCAAAGCACCACTGAAGCTCCACAGTGGCCACAAACTCGTTCTCAGACATATCGGAGAAGTCTGGTACTTGAGCCGTAGAGAAAACAGAAAGGACCTAATCACAATACTTTCCTGTATTTAATGAGTCACAAAGATCACTCAGAGGACCAGTCAGTGCTCCTTTGGCTTATCTAGCCTGTCATTAAGAGAATTCTAAAACAGAATGCGCCGATTAATTTGTAAGGAGCGTGAAATGTACTAGAACTGACTCCTGGAAGCCCTAAACACAGCTCAAGGGAAAACCACGGCTAATTAAGTTATCCACGTTGCTTTAGGTTGTGTGATGTGTGTTTACCTGGCTGCTGACCGGTCTGACCCTGTTTGACCCAGGTGGCGAAGGTCTGCTGGAAGTTCTTGTTCGGCTGGAATGTCACAGGAGTGCCCATCTTGGTGGCCAGAACCACTTTGGTTCCCGGGGTGACCTGGCTGGTGAGGGAGCCGACCATGACCTTGGTGGTGGTGGAGACCGGGGTGGACGGGCTGCCAGTGGTTGTGCTCGTGTTGCCAACGCTGCCGCCACCCTTCTGAAGCTCCAGACGTTTCTGAAAAAAAAAAAAAAAAACGTCGGACACGGTAAGTACGCCATCAAGCACATAGGAGCTAATGTGTAGAAGATGGAGAGGAATGAACTCCCAAAACCATAGAGTGGAGGTAGGAACCTTCCCTGTTTAGATAATAATTTTTTTGACTGAATTATTGAAAAGTGTACAGTCCAATTAAATAGCCTGAATTCAAAACAAAAGATCTTCTGGAGGTCAATTTTGAGGTGGGTTAGTAGATTTTAAGTAGATGACTTGGTGGAAAGACAGAATTTAGGTATCAATTTCACTGATTTTGAAATGTTGTCCTTCTGATTGAGAGGATTAGATTCAAATCTGGATAGGGTTAGATCAGAAGGATAGAAGGTTCATTGCAGGTGTTGGCCACCAGAACCTCTGATGTCTTCCCACCTGCTCGACATCCACTCTTTCCAGGTTTACCCGAACCTCCAATCGGGCCTTGAGCTCCAAAGCCTTCCTCCTTGCACTAACCTTAGCCTGCTCGGCAGCCTGGACCTTCTCCTTCTCCACCCTGCAGAGGAGAAAAGAACATCCTGTTTACGTCCTGTTTACTCAAGCATGAGGAAGCGACAGTAGGGTTGCTGGACATTAGTGGGG
Organism: Clupea harengus; assembly: GCF_900700415.2. Lineage (NCBI taxonomy): Eukaryota > Metazoa > Chordata > Actinopteri > Clupeiformes > Clupeidae > Clupea > Clupea harengus. The sequence goes on from NC_045177.1 coordinate 6,444,422, forward strand.
GAGAGAACAAACAACACTTGGGTAGGTAATGTGGAACATGTTTCATGTTTCCACAACATCCAGAAGGCCGAGCAAAAGTGCGGAGACCAGGAGGAGCCTCTACACTCGGTGCAAAAAAAAAAGGGAGAGAGAGAGGGAGAGAGAGAGAGAGAGAGAGAGAGAGAGAGAGAGAGAGAGAGAGAGAGGATGGTAAGAACAGAGTTTGCTGTTTATCTGGTGTCTGAAGGTGTCCAGCATGCGCATGTAGGGTCATAGGTCAAGATCGAGCAAATGAACCCTTGAAATGACCCTTGGCATGACCCAGAGTTTCCTTGACAGTGTACCTCTCTGCGAAGGCCCGGATCTCCCACAGGTCCAGCTCCTCCTCGGCGACCCACGTCTCGATGACGGTGGGCCCCGTCTGCTTGGTGGGCTCGGGTTTCTTGGGCCGGAGTGCGCTAGAGCGGAGGCCCTTCCTCTGGGGAGTGGGGGTCTCTGTGGGACCATGGAGAACGGGTGGAGGTCAAGGGGTTTTTTACATTTACATTTAGTCATTTAGCAGACGCTTTTATCCAAAGCGACTTACAATGTATACACATTTTACATTTACACTGATGGCACACTGCACATCAGGAGCAATTAGGGGTTCAGTGTCTTGCTCAAGGACGCTTCGACAGGGAATCGAACTAGCAACCTTCTGATTACTAAACAACTTCTCTACCACTGTACCACTGCCGCCCCCGTGGAGGGGTGTTAAACAGAATTAAAAACAGCCATGGAACCAAATAGAGAATCACTAGAAGCAAGAGCAGATCCAGTATTAACCAAGGAAGCTACTAAGACACAGGTCATACTTATTTACAAAAGGAAATGTGTAATTGTACAACTTGATGGATTTCCGTCACACCTTTGGGTGTTTCTGGGACACCGATAGGACAGATGATCTTCCTGATGCAGTATTCTGACCGAATGCCATAAGGACCAACGTCTCTGCGCTTGATGATCTCTGTGGTAGTTATTTCCGTCTCCGAGGTTTCTGTGGCAAAGTGGTTGCGCACAGTTAGCCATCCACCAAACATCCCAGTGCATGTGATGCTCATTAAACACAGGGCATCTGTTTCAACTATACATCTATGCTACATGTATCTTAGAGAAATAGCCTGCTAATTAAAGAGCTGAACAGAACCTGCTATTCAAGACAAACAAAAGAGCGTATATAAGCGTTTAAAAGGACTGTTGACACAAAAAGACAAGGATATGAAGTGAAGCCACCAGACACAGGCAAAACAGGGATGTAACAGGAATTGAGGGACGATGTATGCAGACAGTAGGAAATCTAGGAAGGGAGGAAAGGGGCGGCTGGGTACCTGTGCGGGTGGTTCCGGCGTTAGAGGAAGGTTTGATGCCCATGTCGTCCCAGCGCAGACAGGCCCACAGCAGCCTCAGCATCAGGCTGACCCCAGCCAGAGACTTCACCGTCTGCAGCCGATACCTGTTGAACCACAGGGCCACACCACCACTTAGCTGAGCTATTTCAAGGTGCTCTTGTGACTTGCAACAACATGGTCAACACGGTTGTGAAATGCATGAAACGGGTCGTAAAATGAACTCGGCTTAAAATGAAGTATGTAGTTTTATGTCTTTTTTTTTTTAGTTAAATTGATGATCGGTAAGATGTAAGTAAGAACAGCGTTGGGCTAAAAAAGTCACCACCTTAAAATGAACTCAAGAACTCAAAATTCACTTGAGACATTTTCACAAATGTTCCACACACACGTTTTTTAATTAAACAGACAGGGGGAGGGATATTCCTCTCTCTCCTCTTCATGTCATTTTTTATGGGTCTCAATGTGGGAAAAACATCCTCAGTGGTTAAGTGCGGCAGTGGAGCATCCTGACACCCGACCAGGATGACTCATGTCTGCCCTCATACAGAAATGACATTAAAAACGCCACGAAAATAACTGGGCCCCGAGTCTCCAGGAAGGGTCACTAGGGTTACAGAGCAAACAGTGCTCCCGACAAAACATGACCTGGTGGAATAACACAACCTCCGAGGCTGTGTTAGAGTTAGAGTGTGTTCAGTTTTACTACTTTTTTTTCTGGTGGCGAGCAGCTCCAAGTTGCTCATTTTTTAGTGTTGTCCTTGGAGACAAAGTGTAAGCGGACAAAGAAGTTGTGATCGTGTATTGGAATACAATCTTGGACCACATCTTTGACTCTTTTACGAATTCAGGGAATTGCTCCTTGCGGTCCTCTAGCTGTCTGTTCTGTGCGTGCGCTCCAAAACACTGCAGTGTTCGTACATAGTGGGGGGAAAAAAACATAGTGGCTCGGACTGAGCCATAAATCATTCCAGCCAATCAACACATTGCTTCAGGATCATGAAAGGAAGGAGTGTACTTTGATTTGGCTGTTGAGCTCACATATCAACTCTATCTTTAAGTTTTTGGCGATTTGAAGTGAAAGATGGGGACCTAAAAGAGAGATAGTTTTACCTCCAGGTGATGCCATATGTAGGTCTGGGGGAGGGGTAGGGCCAGATGTCCAGGGCAGGCTTGGCGTTGTAGCTGAAGATGGACACCTCGCGGATGCCCGCTCGGCGCCCCAGCTTGTACAGGTCGTCGTTGGGCAGCACGAAGATGCTCTTCTTGCAGCTCTTGGTAACAAACTTGCGGTAGGACGGCAGCGCCGTGCCCGAGCGGGCCTTCTTGGTGCGCGAGAACTTGAGCAGCCGCACACGCTCCCGTGTGGAGTGTTCGTGGCTGGTGGTCGTCACAGAGACAGAAGAGCCCTTGAGGGTGGAGGAAGAGGAGGATGATGAGGTGGTTCTGGTGGTGCGCTCCTGGCTGACAGAGAGGCTATCAGTCTGGCCACGCGTGGCGGACGAGGAGACTTGCGTCAGCATGGTTTTGGTGCTGGTCGACAGCGTGGAGACGGCACTTTTCTCCGTCGACGACACCACAGCCACAGACCCTGGTGCTGCCGTCGCCAGGCGCACCATCCGAGACTCCGTGGAGACGGTGGTTGTCGTGGTGGTGGTCGTCACTTGGGTCACGACTGTGCTGTCGGCGGAACCTCCGGCGCCACTGCCCTCAGCACAGACACTGCTTAGGCTCGAGTCCGCCGCAGATGGGGTCGGGCCGATGGTCTTAGGGGTCATGACCTCCGACTTCAGGCGTTCAGTGTCTGTACTGTTGTGCTCCGTGGACGTCACTAGAGTCGGGGCAGAGTCCTGTAAACTGTTGCTCAGCTTGGGAATCTTTAGGGGGGGCATGTCACCAGAGTCTTCCCTCGAAACACTTGGAGGTGGGGAGACTTGAAGTGAAGCGTGGGTGGGTGTCCTCTCTGCCTCCCCATCAGGGGCCGTGTCCCCGTTCAGAAGTGGCCTGAGAGGGTCTTTCAGTGGCAACTTCCCCTCCCCCGCTGGGCACAAGCTGTTCACTTTAGCCTCCGTACAGTTCGACAGTGTCGACGGCTGGTTCTTGGCCAAAGAATTTGACACCAATTCGGTCTCCATGTCGGCGTCTCTCCCGTTTATCCTCAAAGCCGAAGGAACGGGAGCGTCGGTGTCCGCGGAGTTGCGCTCTTTCACACTCTGCCCGGAAGTCTCTAGCTTGTGGCTTTTACCGTTTTCCTCTGTGACTTCCACGGACCCGGAGGCTGGCTTGGGTTCGTCCGGTGCCATTCCTTGCTGGAGGCCGCTGCCATCGGCTGAAGCTCCTCCGGGTGGTGGGGTCGCCTGGCTTGTGCTGCTGGGTGCACTGATTGGTGCCACCAGATTTTGCGTCTGCTGTTGCTCAGTAGTGACCCGTGCGAGTGAGGGGGTTGACGTGCCAGGCTGCCCAGTGCTGGTGGAGTCTGAGGTTGTGTCTGCTGGTTGTGATAGAGGCCCAAGGGGCCCTAATGGATTAGTCCTCGGGGGGAGGGCACCCTTCTCCTCCCCCTGACTGAGTGTTTGGTTCTCCAGCTTACTGCTGCCAGTCGTACCAGAGGCCTCTAGTCCACTTCCTTCAGTCCTCATTGGGTCTGTCTTAACCACTGGTTCTGTGATGGTGGGCTTGACTTCAGTCTTTATTTGGAGTGTGGGGATTAGGGGGATTGGGGTCGTTGGGGTCGGCGCTGGAGTTGAGGTTGAGGTCGGTTCGGCCTTGAGGGTGAGGCTGGCCTGCTTCCGTCGCTCCTGCCGCTGCCTCTCCTCCAGCAGGTGCTGCTTCACGCGGCGCTCCAGGAACCCGTCCAGCTTGGAGGCCTTCACCACCTTCTTGTAGGCCGTGCGCAGCAGGAAGCCCTGGCTCACGTTCACCACGTCGTAGTTGAAGGGCCGCTGCTGCTGTTCTTGGACTGCGGCCTTGGCAGCACCGTCTTCGCCCTCCTCCATGTCCTCCTCCTGCTTCAGGGTGTCCGCTTCAGAAGGTGGAGGCGAGAGGCTGGCACCCTCCGACTTCCCTGTAGGGGAGGAAAGGAGCCAGTTTTAGGAAAGTGACAGGATTCTTTTCTTCAAACATTCCTGAAGTAACCCTTGGGAGTAACGGCTTCCATTCTGCTATTCCACATGCCATGACTACACAGATAACAGGCATTTTGACTTTAGGTTTCAGAGGCTATTGAGTGTTATTGTAATGAATATAATATATTGCACCAGAATGCTATAGTGTCATACAGCAAGACCCATCTTAAGACGTTTTCTCTCCCTACCTTTCGGAGTTCCCTCCTCGGTCTCCATCTTCTCCTCGGCGTCGCTGCTCTTCGTCCCGTCTGTGGAGAGCTCTGGCTCTGACTCTTTCTCAGGGCCTTTGACAGAGGGAACCTCAGTGACATCAGGAGCAGGGCTGGGGGTTTCTAAAGCTTCGCTCTTTTTCACGTCTGCGTCTGACGCTGTGCTGGTAGCGCTGCCATTCTTGGCAGCTATCAAGAGCAAAAAAACATACAGCCACATTTATCAACAGGACACGTTGGAAGACATTACATGTCATTTAATAATCAAAAGACAAGGAAAAAGGCAGTCTTGTTTGCGGCCATGTTAATGCTGTACACACCCTCTAGGTCCTTCCGGTAGTTGGCGTTGGTGTTGCCCGGTAAGCGTGTGACGAAACGATGAACGTGCGTCCAGCTGATCCAGCTCCAGCCTCCGTACCCGGTCACTCGGTACTCCTCACCCTTCTGCTTCCAGACCTTCACACACACACACACACACACACACACACACACACACACACACACACACACACACACACACACACACACACACACACACACACACACACACACACACACACACACACACACACACACACACACACACAGAGAGAACACACACACATTTCAGAACCAAGATTGGAGTGAGAAGAGAGAGCGGAGAGGAGAGTGGAGTGTGGAGGCATCCGAGGTGAAAACGCACAAAAAAAACGATGTGTGGAAATGACACTCAAGCTTAAACACACACGTGTGAAATGACTGAGAGGTTAGCCTTCAGAAGCGAGAAGAAGGCGCAATTAAACACGTTCGGCTAATTTGTTAAAAACCACAAACGTGCGGGGGACACTTCCTGTGAGCTTACAGCACCACAGGAAAAGATGAAAGGCTGGTCATCAGCATATAGAGTATTTGCTTATGTTCTCAGACTTGTATATTTGTTAGGTGTATGCTATGTTGGACTGCACAAAGTGTGAGTGTGTGTGTACATGTGTGTGTGTGTGTGTGTGTGTGCACATGTGTGTGTGTTTTACAGAGAGTATCTACATTTATTAGATTTATGCTGTGGAGTGTGCGGCATTTTAATAAACTTTTTAATAATGTTTTCATCGCATGTTGGCTCTGGGCACTCTGTGTGTGTGTGTGTGTGTGTGTGTGTGTGTGTGTGTGTGTGTGTGTGTGTGTGTGTGTGTGTGTGTTACCTGGTGCTTAATGGGGAAGGTGTACTTGACCCAGGTGGCCTGCTGCATGGTCTCCTCATCCTCCAGCTTCTTCTCCCTCTTCTTGACCTTCTCCTTCTCCTCGCGCTCCATGGAGGTCATACGGTGTAACCTGACACCCGCACACAAACAGGGCCCGTTAGTCAACACGCTCATGACGCATATCATATTCAGGACGTACGTCAACCCTGCAGCGACGCGTCAACATAAGCAATATTTAAATGGGAAGATTTGGACACAAAGAATGGCACACATTCGCGGGTGTGTGCGAGCACACACACACACACACACACAGGGTCAGATCAAAGAGAGGGAGAGGTAACTCCCTGGCTGTTCTTGGCTGAGCTCCATAGATAACAGCACTGAGGCTTCTGGTGGGCCTTGGGAGAAAATCATGGTGCTATATTACACACACACACACACACACACACACACACACACACACACACACACATTTTCACATACACACGCAGCCTTTCCCATGCCAGGAAGTCCTCTCTCATCATTGAAGCATAATCCTTGCCTTAAATGAGGAAGATGCGGTCACACAGAGAAAGTTGGAGGAAAAGGAGGATGAGGGAGGCAGGAGGAGGGGTGGGGGAGAGGGGTGGAGGAGGAGTGGGGGAGAGAGATGGATGAGGAGTGGGGGAGAGGGGTGGACAAAGCCAGTGGAGTGAGAGTGGAAGAAAGAGAGATACAGGCAGGGGGAAGGGCAGAAGAAGACAGACAGACCACCTGAACTGAAGAAACTGAAGAAAGCGATGGGCAAACCAACAAATAGAGAGAGACAGAAAGAAAGAAAGAAAGAAAGAAAGAAAGAAAGAAAGAAAGAGAGAGAGAGAGAGAGAGAGAGAAAAAAAAAAATCACAGGGGCAGGCAGTGGCGACTGCACAAATATTAGCTTACAACACAAGCTGGCCTTTGATGCTGGCCGTGGGGCGGTCTCCCTCCACACTCTGCTCTGCAAACAGCCCAACAGACCCCCGGGCCCAGAGAGCCGAAGCACTGGGCTGGAATGGACAGACCCCCGGGCCCAGAGAGCCGAAGCACTGGGCTGGAATGGGCTGGAATGGGGCAGGACAGAGCAGAGCGGGGCAGAGACGGCCGGCTAGCGCTCAGCGTGACGCCTGAGTTACGGGCCATCAGAGAGCTCATACACACATACAACAGAACCCACAGACCTGCAGAGGGAATGGGGAATATGGCCGTCCGCTGGAGGAAGGACTGACTGCACAGATCTGTGTATGTTTTGACTTTGGTGATCATAGTGAAAGTGGGATTTGGGTACTTCTGTAGTACCCAAATACAGAAGGGGGGCAATCTGTAGTTGCTTTTAAACCTTTGACAGTGGTGTGGTGGATTTTGCCAAATTGCCATTTGCCAACAAAATAATTCCTCACAGCCCACTAAGGGCACATGCTCAGGTATTGAGGATTTCGACCAACGTCACTCTTTACATAAGGACAATGTTTACACCGCTGTTTTGTTGGACAGAAACTCCAGGTAATAACCACTAGAAAACCACTAGAAAAAGTACCATTTGTATATTAAATAATATCTGTCTATGGTAATGATTTGTTGCACCTACAATTTAAAAAGAAGTTTTAAACTTGACGTGTCCCATTTCAGCAATACCATATAATTCTATGGATAAACAGTAGGGTGGTGACATTACCTAGCATTAGCAGCTAGGTAGCAGTATGGCCACATGTAAACAGATCCCCGCTAATGCCGATAGTGAAGGGTTGTGGCGTCAGGTGGAATACTAACTAAGCCCAGTGTGAAGTTTTATATTTCATCTAAGGCTAGAGGCTGTCAAAGAGTTAATTTGCCTTGAACGTATAGATAAGATGGTTGGTGTCTGCTAGAAATTTTAGCTGGCTCATATATGCATTCGGCCAGCTATCTTTGGATGGAAAACCCCATTTTAAAATAAATCTCAAAAATTACTCATGTGATCATGTTGATGGGAATACATTTTCTAGTATGTGAATGCTACAGTGTACAAGTGAGAATGTGCTGTTGTTTTTAAATGTGCTATATAAATAACTGTGACTTAAAGCTGGTGCGTTGCACTCAATAATGAAATCAATAATAAAAATCTATGGCGATATAAACAAATCATGTGACCTGTGACATCAGCGTGGAAAGGTCAATACAAGTGGACACACCTACAGACACACACACACACACACACACGCAGACACACACACACACACACACACGCAGACACACACGCAGACGCACACACACACACACAGACACACACACACACACACACACACACACACACACACACACACACACACACACACACACACACACACACACACACACACACACACACACTCCAGAGGGTTGACTTGCCTAGTGTGGCCCAGGGCATCCTTCCACATGGGCAGCATGGCCACGGGTTTGATGGCACACTCCAGGATGGCCAGAGCCAGGGCGAACTCCCGCGCCTTACTGCACATCTGCACCGCCTTGCACCAGTTCGACCTGCGAGAGTCAGTCAATCATGTGGTTATCCATTATGCCACGAACATGCCATTCTTCATATTGCTCTCAGCGTCCCCACAAATGCAAAACAGGATACGTGTGTGTTCTTTAGGACTGAGAAATAACACGGTGTGCATTTCAACAGTTCCCAGTAAAAGTTCTCTTCATCTACAGTCTCCTCATGTGCTGTACACTTCATCTTTTCCTGGGATCTCACCTGACACAGCGCTCATAAATATAGGTCACATGCCATTTTAAATGGCATTTCTATTCAGAAAGACCTCTAAGGCCCAACCTGTTTGAAACTCTTGTAGCCTGACACATGTGAGGCCATCTCAGCCAAATCTCCCCCGCAGGCGCGCCCCCTACCTGTGTGATGCCCAGTTGGGGTGGAGGAAGGGCGCGGGGACGTTGTTCTCCAGCTGGATGATGGTGAGGCGCAGCGTGGACACCGTCAGCACCTTGGAGCCGTGCACCGCGCCGTTCCACTTGAACTCGCCGGCGGGCGTCATGCAGAACTTGTGCGCCAGGTGGCGCCGCTTGTCCTGATCCTCGCGGTGCTGCGGCTTGTTGAGCGCCAGCGTGTTGTTGCTGAACTGGTTGTGGTAGACGCGGTACTTGCCCTCCTGGCCCAGCTTGAAGAAGTGGCCCAGCGTGCCCTTCACCACCAGGTCCCGGCCCGAGGCCACGCCGCCGGTGGAGCTGCGCGTGCTCAGCCGGGAGAGGTCGCCACCAGGGGTCAGCACCAGCACCTGGGATCGGGGAAGAGAGAGAGAGGGATGAAGAGAGAGAGAGGGATGAAGAGAGAGAGAGAGAGGGATGAAGAGAGAGAGAGGGATGAAGAGGACCAGGAGGGCTGATTGGATTTACGAGAGCATTTGTAGCAGCACACACAAAATGCTCCTGCATGCTTTCATACACACAACAGCTTTTTTTAAGAAGGTCAACTGTGGCCAGAGGTCCACCTTTTCATATGGGACAATCATTCCTGTAATGTCCTTATGATCAAAGATGCCGGTTGTAAGTACAGAGACTATCCAGTTCTCTGTTGGTCTCTGTCTCTGTGTGTGTGTGTGTGTGTGTGTGTGTGTGTGTGTGTGTGTGTGTGTGTAAAAGACAGAGAGCATCTTCTGTGATCTTCCCCTCACCCTCCTTGTAGCCCTGTATGTGCGCGCGTGCGTGTGCGTGCGTGTGCGTGTGTGTGTCCTCACCTCCTTGCCATCCTTGTAGATCTTATTCGACTCGTGGACGGCGGCCGCCGCCTGTTGGCTCTTCAGCTGGCTCAGCTTGCTCTCGGGGTTCCTCAGTCGCGTCACCATGCGCGTGGGGGGGCGCCTCACCGGTCCGCCTGCCTCGCCGTTCGCCTTGTCCTTCCCCTCCGCTGCGGTTGGAAACACACACACACATGGATGAATGACCATGATCTAACATACATACTAACACTATATAGACGTTAAGAGAACCTGCATTTACAGCCTCCGAAATAAGAATACTGGTATATTCAATTTGAATCTCCTTAACGCCTCACAAGTTGTAATAGGTTCCAGCAGAAGCCTTAACAGTCATAGAAGGTATATTTAAATACAAGTAAACAGAGGTTTCTTCATGTGGGAAAGACGCTATGAAGCTTGAACCGTCTAGAGAACCCATCAAGAACCTTTTTTCCGAGGGTGTAGACATCGGTGGATGAAGCTAAGTGGTCAGACCTCATGTAACTATTAAAAGTAGAACTGCTTTGAAATTAGATAAAGAGGTCCAGACAGTTTGGGAAAGAAAACCCTTTTGCTTATGGAATAATGTAATGGTAAGCCATAAGTGGGACTTAGGGGGAGTAAACAGCCTATGGGATTGGCTGGTTTGTCTGTCTGGCTTCTGGCTGACCTGTGGCGTCCTGGAGGGACTTGTCGGCTGCGTCAGGCTCCTCGTGGCCCCTCGAGCCCCCGGAGGTGGAGAACTGACTGCTGTTGCTGTTCTCGTCGACCGCGTGGGGGGGCTGGCCACCGGCCGGGGACCCCCCCTCTCCTGGCCGAGAGCCGGACTCTGACTCCGAAGCCTTGTCTGCAAGGGAGGGTGTCGGGTGGGGGGAACAACAGGACAGTGATTTAGATTTCTTGTCAAAACAGCTTTTGCAATGTTAAGGTCACTCGCACAAAATGTGCTGAAAACAGAAAAAAGAAAATAGTTTTGCTTGAAAGCAAAGAGCAACCAAATGATCAATGGCAGCCACAACAAGCACAACAAGCGAGATGGTGATATGCTGACGGGTGGACAGATAGCGATGACAAACACAAACACAAACACAATGCAAGGCTGAGAGGACGGAGGAGAGGAGATGGACAGACACTGCTGTGACACTGACACTGGTGGACAACACAGGGATGAGACGTGAGAACATATGCTAGCCGACAGCGCCCCCTTGTGGCCGTCAGTTCTTCACTTCCCAGGCGGAGGGAATTTCAAACCAGCAGCCTCTGGACATTTGATTAGCAGGGCAAATTCACACTTTTGATACTGAGCACGCCATAAAAAAAAAAGACAGACACTGGCAGTAAAGCTAAGAATAATTTAAATGTCTAAATGTCTTGAGGCTACATTATTTAAATAGAGGCGAACAGAAATTCAACCTCCAAAAAGACTTCAGCAGTACAATGAGACCTTCTCAGTAATTCAATTTAATTCACAAGGAAAGCCTTAATCCTGCTAAAATCATCATATCTGACCGGTGCTACACCAGGGAGATGTGCTCTGGAGCTCATTAGCATCCACATCATTTATTTTACAGCAGCGCTACTGTAACTAGCGCTTAAGGTCATATCACTGAGCTCCTTCTCCGAGGAGAGGACCTTCTCCTCTGGCGGTGGCCGGGCGCTCACTAAAGCTCTGGCTATATTTCCCATTAAGGAACAAGGATGAGCTGGAGCGCTGCCGACCTCCTTCTCTCCTGGTGGAGAAACGGGAGCCGGGATCTGGGTCTCGTCAGGAAAATCCTCTCCGAGGAGGGCGGATTTGACGGTGATGGAATCGTTATGTAACACTCACACCGGTGCTGCTGTTTATCTCATTGCACTCCGGTGCGCGTGCAGGCAAAGCCAGGCATTCTACAGAGATGTTCTGAGGCAAACTGCTTGCTGCATCAAACACTGGCTGCTTTGTGCTTATTGTTCCTTCAGCAACACTAAATTATTAGCGTTAGCTACAGGCTCGAGCTCTGGTTGTGGCTGTGTCTTACACCTACGTCCATTTTACAATTTTTTACCTCAGAATTTCTTTCAAATGTACGTCTCATGGTGCTTGTCAGAAAATCAGGCTCTACTGTCATAACACTCGTGTTGTGTCGTGCCTGCCTTGTAAGTCGCTCCGACTAAAATAATCTGCCCCATGAATAATTATAAATGTAAGTATTCCGCTCCCTCCCCTCACACAGACCTTCAAACAAACATCATTAATATTCCCGCGCGCTTAGGATTCATTTACTGCTCCATTTTGGAAAGGAGCTCATGCAGCATAACAGAAACATGAGACAGTCCTCGTACGATCTTGTCTGCTATACACAGCTTGATAAAATGATACTTATTCATTCAATATCTTTTCAACACACAACAAAATACAGTGCTCCCTTACTTAAAAGATCACTTTGAGAACAGAGCCAAATATGAAAAATCCCCCCCCCCCCCCCCATCGGTTTGGATCAGCAGATGAAGCTCCGTGTTCACATTCCCAGTGAAGCGCTGTATTCCATTACCGCCCTCTGACATCTCCATAGCCCTACTTAGACGGCACCTCCTCACTGGCCGTCAGCCATACAGAAACAGAAACAGAGACAAAAGCCAGCCAAAAGCTGTGGGTCGAACAGCCATACAGGTAGTGCTTCATTGGTCAATGCTGAAAAGAACAACAAAGCTGTGTGTTTGAACTGATTGAGGTTTTGAGATGACACAAGAGAGAGACCAATCAGACAGAGCAAGCTTCGAAGCTACCACTGGATGTCTCTCTCTCTCGGCAGCGGGCCAGACAGCGCTGTCTGACTACGCCTTGAAGGGTCATTAGCAACAGGCTCCTGAGAGAGAAGAGGAGGGAAACTGAACACACGAGAGAGAGAGAGACAGAGAGAGAGAGCGAGAGAGAGAGAGAGAGAGAGCGCTGCCTGGCCTTGGAAAGAAAAAAAGGGCCAGAAAGAACTGGCGGAAGCATCCGGCTGTTTGCTGCTGGCAATGCAAGAGGAGCAGACGGTGGCGAAAGCAAAAGGACCCAAATGATGAAGAGAATGGGAGGATGCATGAAGGGGGGAGCGTGAACGATGAGAAGTGAGCCCAGTAGGGCAGGGAAGCTGGAGGAGGGAGACATCCATGCAACTGAGAGAATGGAGGGATGAGAGAGGGGATGCGCGCGCCTCAGGCCCACACCAGCTGACCCAGGACCAGTTCACCATGACAACGTCCATCGTGAGGGGAGGGACGGCATGGAACCGGAAGAGACTGGCCCTGAGTCAGTAGTCTGGACTCCGGAGCCACTGCATGTTTTGTCTGCACGAAAGGAGGGGCCCCGCGAACAGGATAGTACCTGCTGACTCTGGCACCTCCTCCATGCTTTCTGGGCCCTCGTCCCCCAAGTCTCCCGCAGCAGGGGGCCCCTCAGGGGCCTCTACCGCAGGGCTCGGGGCCCTTGTGGAGGGTAAGGATGGGTCCGCAGAGGGGGAGTCGGGCTTCAGGGCCTCGAGGCTGCCACTGGCCTCCTGACCAGCAGAGGGGGACTCTGCTACAGAAGAATGCATGTGACTACAAATCATACTGAAGAATAAGGGCCAACAGCACTCAGTCTTACATCCAGGATCTCAAGTCACACATTCAATATCAGCAGCCTTCTGGACAAAGGCATTGGATCAAGATTTTAATGCATGGGAATTTAAAAGGATTTCTTTACTTCAAGATTCATGCTTCTTCTATAGCTACCATCTGTATTTTAGATCGCAATGCTGCTTGTGTCTTCAAAAACTCTACACAAGTTTTAGATCAAGTTACAGCTGTGTGCCTCTATCAGGTAAGAAGGACAATGTCCAATCGCTCTCATGGTAATAAGTGAAAGTGGAAACACAGCATTCAGGATCAAATTCAGCGACATTAAATCACTGTAAAAGCGATATTAAATACCCTCGGTATTCAGATTCTGTGCAAATCATAAAAAGTCCAAGGCACATTTCCCATGTAAATACCTAGAAGGGAACAGTTTCCAAAGGAAGGGCTTATCCAACATTTTACGAGCGGTATACTGCTACGGTACCTTCTGGGTTGGCCTCCTCCGTGCCCGAGAGTCCTGAGGAGAGCTCGCCTTGTAGCGACTCGTCGGGCTGCTCCTCAAGTTTTTCGTCCTTCCTGTTCCTCTCTTCCTCCGCAGCGTTCCGTCGCTTCTCCTCCTCCTCCTGTCGGGCCTTGAGACGGTCCAGAATCTCCTCTGAAGAAAGAAGAAGAAAAAAAAACGAAGATGAGAGACAGGACTCAATGTTAAAGATGGTGTTAGCCATTTTGAATCCAACCCCAGGGACTAGATAAAGACATGGAGAGAGTGCTAAAAGCCTCACACACTCCGACACGGCAGCTGAAGTGAGCCACAGGAAATGGGGAAAATAATCCACAGTCACAATGTTGGCACAAACACATGCACACATGCATTCATACAAACCTTGCATGGCAATGCAAAAGCCTGTTTAGAAGTTACAGCAATCCCAATCCAAAGTGAAGTCATTCTACAGCATAAATATGCAAGTCCAGTATAGGGTTTCGATTAATAATACCCCTGTGTGTTTGTTGTTGCACATCTAACAGTCTGATGTCAAAATACTTCTTACCAAACATGCATTAGATACACTGTACTATTTTGGACAATGTCCTGCAGGGCTTGCAACATTGCTAGCCCGATGTTCCGGGGACAATCAAGTTTTCCTGTTGTGCTAGAAAAATGCACCAACTGTCTGAAGGGCTACCAGAAATGATATCCCATAAGTTAAAATCCCCTTTCCTGCTTGTTGATCATGATGGGTCATGTTCGTCCGCTTAGAAGCGTAAGCGTTAAAGCAGCAACAAGGAGTTCTGTTCCAAAACTAGCATGCTAACTACCTAAAAGGCATGCAAAAACCTTGCAAACACAACCAACAGCCCAGCTGACACTGATAGAACTTGCCAATACACTAGCTGGTGTCTTTTGGCAGTATAGCTGGCAATGTCATGCTGTGAAAGCTTATCTTCCATTTTTGCAAGGTGTTCCAGCCAGGAAACACAGAACTACATAGTGCATATCTTGGATGGCTAGTGTGGAAGACACATGACCATATGCTATCAAAATGAATTTGAGGATGGTACCAAAAGTAGTTGCCTATTAAACTGTACCTCAAACAGTGTCAAATTGTTGCATAGTGTTACGTTAATCAGAAAGGTCTGGTTGTGTTTGATGCCAGAGTCCTCTACGTACACACAGGCCATGCGCTGCAAGTAGGGTACTGAATGCACCAAGGGGCACCATGAATATGAAGACATAAAAATAAGCTCAAATAGATAATGATCTACTATCTACCTTTCAGACTACTTCACCATTAAATAAATATAGGCTGTACACTCCACATTTCACCGGAATAACAACATGAAGGATCGTGCTGCCCCCTCCTCTCTCCCTGTGGTTTGTTTTGATTGCACCTCACAGTGACCATATCAAGCCTATAGGCAACCGTTTACGAAAGACAAGGTGGAAAGGCAACCAGAGTCAAACAAAAAAAACTGCAGGATGACATCTCGTATTTTTGAACGTGTTAATTCCTAAAATACTGGAACATTCGCCTCCACAATGCATACATTACAGGCAAGAAATGTCTAAGCTTACCCAGCTAATAGGTTAGAAGACTAAACAACTTGTCTATGGGGCAGAAGGCTAACGCCAGCATTTAAGTTTGATTGTGTGGTTTATTAAGCAAACCTATACATCAGCCTCTGCTTCAGATGCAACCTTAACATCTCATCTAATTCGTCCTCGCTCAAAGTAGAGCATGACTTGCAGCGCTCATTTCGTTTAGTGCAATATTGAATGGACATTCTGTTGTGGTAGCCTATCAGGTTCACTTCAACCAGGCCAATGTGCCAACCATACTCAGCAAAAAAACATTAATCAATAATTCATCAAACAGCTGGCAACATTTCTATTTAACTGAACATTTAAAAACAGATACACAGTAAGCAAAGAATCTCAGCAAAATGTGTCATTTGCTATTTCAACTGAGAGAATATCTGTATAGCTTGTGAGGTACAAACCTTTTATTTGCTTCAGTTGTTTGCCTTGACATGTGTGTGTTTTTTGCATTATTGGTTTACATTAATTATGTTGAGAGATTCACATTTATAACTTTAATAATAATAATATTTATTTTTTTGGGGAAGCATTTCTGCTTAGGGCACTCAAATGGCCAGCAGCGGCCCTGAAAAGAACAGAGGAAGAAGGGCAAACTCTCGTGAGATGCATAATGATATCTATGATTGCAAATGTGTTTTATAGCGTTCTCGAATAAACCTACCTTTCAACATAAAAACTGTCTTTTTTATTATTATTTGGGGCCAGTCTAATTCATGTTTCGGACAGCCAAACTCTATAGAATGCCTGCCCAACTGGCAGTGATTTACAAATTCTCCAAGCCCTGCCCTGATTAGGGAGACAAACATCTCTCCTCCCGTGTAACCAGGAAACAAACCGCCATTAGAGCTTCCCTCTGTGAGCCGCCTCAGTGCGCCCCCCCTGTGTGTGTGTGTCTTTGGGGGGACCCCTCTGTGAGCCGCCTCAGAGCGCCCCTCCTGTGTGTGTCTTTGGGGGGATCCCTCTGTAAGCGTCTCAGTGCGCCCCCTATGTGTGGGTCTTTTGGGGGGACCCCTCTGTGAGCCGCCTCAGAGCCCCCCCTCCAGTGTGTGTCTTTGGGGGGATCCCTCTGTGAGCCGCCTCAGAGCGCCCTCCATGTGTGTGTCTTTGGGGGGACCCTCTGTGAGCCGCCTCAGTGCGCCCCCCATGTGTGTGTCTTTGGGGGGATCCCTCTGTGAGCCGCCTCAGAGCGCCCCCCATGTGTGTGTCTTTGGGGGACCCTCTGTGAGCCGCCTCAGTGCGCCCCCCATGTGTGTGTCTTTGGGGGGACCCTCTGTGAGCCGCCTCAGTGCACCCCCCATGTGTGTGTCTTTGGGGGGATCCCTCTGTGAGCCGCCTCAGTGCACCCCCCATGTGTGTGTCTTTGGGGGGACCCCCCTCTGAGCCGCCTCAGAGCGCCCCCCCTCCAGTGTGTGTCTTTGGGGGGATCCCTCTGTGAGCCGCCTCAGAGCGCCCCCCCTCCAGTGTGTGTCTTTGGGGGGACCCCTCTGTGAGCCGCCCGCTACGCCCCCCCTGTGTGTGTCTTTGGTGGGGATCCCTCTCTGAGCCGCCTCAGTGCACCCCCCTGTGTGTGTGTCTTTGGGGGGACCCCTCTGTGAGCCGCCTCAGTGCTCCCCCCCTGTGTGTGTCTTTGGGGGGATCCCTCTGTGAGCCGCCTCAGAGCGCCCCCCCTACTGTGTGTGTGTCTTTGGGGGGATCCCTCTGTGAGCCGCCTCAGTGCACCCCCCTGTGTGTGTCTTTGGGGGGACCCCTCTGTGAGCCGCCTCAGTGCACCCCCCTGTGTGGGTCTTTGGGGGGACCCCCCTCTGAGCCGCCTCAGAGCGCCCCCCCCTCCAGTGTGTGTCTTTGGGGGGGTTCAGGTGCAGGCTTCATCCCTATCTGCACCCGGTGCCCTCTAGCATCTCCGTGGGCAGCACAATGCAGCCACTTATGGGCAGCCTTGGCTTGAGGCGGGCCCTACTTGGCACAGGCCAGTGGGAAGGGCAGGACGACCAGGAACCTGGGACTGAGCCATAATATCCCCCCGCCCACCTCTCTCTGTCTCTCTCTCTCTCCTTTTCTTTTTCTTCTCCTGCTTCTGAAACTCACCCTCTCTCTCACACACACACACACTCATGGTCAGGTAATTCAGACACACACAAACTCTTAACTCATGTTCTCAGACACTCTCTCTTAGATCATCTCTGTCTCTGAAACTCACCCTCTATCTCTCTCTCTCACACACACACACACACAAACACGGTCAGGTAATTCAGACACACACAAACTCTAACTCATGTTCTCAGACACTCTCTCTTAGATCATCTCTGTCTCTGAAACACGCTCTCTCTCTCTCTCTCTCCCTTTTTCTCATCCATTCAGCCTTGCCAGTGCTTTTCTCTTCTCTCCTTGGCCCTGACCACTTGAAGCTGCCTGGACCTTGTTTTGATCCTGCCGACACTGCCAGCCTGCATCCCCCCTCCCTCCCACACACACACACACACACCTACAGCCACACAAGAAAGGGAAAAAGAAAAGAAAAACCATCGAGAGAGAGAGAGAGAGATAGCTACCTGACCTGACACAGTCAGGAGGAGCTGAACACATACAGCAGTGTAACAGAGTGCAGAGGCGGGTGAGGGGAGGGGGGCAGTGGGGACGGTGGTGGTGGTGGTGACTGATGGTGGTTGCGGTGTGCCACTATAGGGTGGGTGGGTGTGTTTGGTGTGGGGGAGGGGAGGTGGAGATGCCATTATCAGACTGAGGCAGGAAGGAGGGAAGGAAGGGAAAGGCAGCCAAGTCAATGATAAGCCCTGTGCACACAGAACAGGAGGGAGAGGAGACCCTGCCGCGCAGCAGATATGCACAAATGAGAAATGCGTGAATGAAAATAAAAAAAGTGTGTGTTAGTGTGATGGCTTGCGTGTGAGTGTGTGGGGATCACTGTCTCAATGTGTGTGTGTGTGTTTGTGTCAAACAATTGTCGAAACAATTGCTTTCACTATCTGCGGGATGATGACAATAGCTTGGCGGGTGGGCGGAAAGCAATCAGCCAATACTCAGGCCCTGTTCACACCTGGCATTGACATCCGTCTTGGGTGATCGGATCACAAGTGGGCAGCTCTAAGCAGAGGTGTGAATGCGCTCAAGACGCATCGAGGACACATTGGGATCCGATCACTCGGACCACATTTGTAGGGGGTCTGGGGCGCATGTGGTCATTCTTTTAGCAGTGTGTGTACGCGAATGAGTCCTGTGCTACATGGCTTTGTCTACCACATCTGAACATTTAGAAAAAGCGCACAGAGATATATTACGAGAGCGCAAAGGTTGATTTCAATAACTAATAACGCACCAAGTAGGCCTACTGTCTGACAAGCGTGGATGGGCTATATAAAAGATTAGTGTTCTCATATCACCTGACTAGACAGCAGCTTTATAGTCGATCTTCAGATTTCATTGTTATGTTAATATGAATGGCAGAGTTATCTTTCCATCTCATTATTAGTTACATTTGTTTTTTAAGTGAAGGGGCACAGTGAATGACGTGGGGACCCACTCCTGCACTGGGCAATGGAAATGATGTACGTGTTTATATAAATTGGAGTAGAGCTGTCCGCTTCTTATCATCCGAGACACAATGTCAGGTGTGAACGGTCTCTGAGAGCAAAATTGGAAGATTGCGCAAAACACTTCGAGATAATGGCAAGAGAGAGATGGAGGGTGAGATGACATACAGGGGAGAGAGAGAGGGAGGATGAGACACAGAAGGACACACACACACACACACACACACACACACACACACACACACACACACACAGAGAGGGAGAAAAGGAGATAGCGACTCCACACAATATACAAAGAATGTGCCTGTTAGATCCCCCTATAATAGTAGCAAACATCACCGAGGAATCTAAGAAAGAATGAATGAAGCAGTGGAATAAAAATGGCTCTCATTCTCTTTGGAGCGGGCTGTCAAAAGAATCCTCATTTCTCGACGCTCGACACACAATGGGCGGCTTTGTGTTCCTCTCTCAAGCGGAGGTCTAGACATGCCTCGCTCTGTTCAGCCTCTCACCTCTCCACCCCAACAACTAGCTACAAGGAACTCGCCGCCTCCTCCTCATCTAACCAGGATGCTCAATCTTTTCTTATCAAGGACGCAGCTACAGTTATCACAGATGCGAGGTGCCTATTAGTGCTACACACACGAACACGGGCTCATAATAGACACAAGTTCTTCAAGGGGTCAGAGAGCCACTTAATAATGTAACATCCTAAAATCAGCTACGGTCTAGTCTGAAACTGGGGAATACTGGTGTCCAATGTCCGTCTGAATCATACCAACAAAATCCAGACAGAGTGATGCAACACCTGAAACTATAACGGAGATGTCCCATCTATATTTCATTATTGTTTGCAAGACAGAGATGCAAGTCCTCAAACGACATCCCAAGATCCTAAAATCAGCTATAGTTTGGGAACGTTTTTTTTTCTTCTTCTGTCCAGCGGCCATGTGCTCTACTGGTCACACTTTCACACGCCTGTCAAACCTCCCCCCCCCCCTTACCGTTGGCAGCAGTGAGGTACGCCTTGTTGTTGCCGCGGGCCTTGTTGGTCAGGTCCTCGGTGATGTCCATGTGGGTGTGGATCTCCGGGCACATCTCCTCCAGCGCGGCGTGCAGCTCGCCCTCCCAGTAGCTCTTGTCCAAAGACTCCATCAGCTCGGCCAGCTGCACCCGCGTGCTGTAGTACCAGATGGTCTTGTCCTCGTGCTCGCCGTCTTCCTCTCTGGGAGAACCGGGGAGGGGAACAGAGGATTAGTTTGGGCTGCAAGAGAGACTAGGTCAAGGATGAGTGCGCTCGCCTGCCAAGGGGTCAGGGCTAGGTGCAGGTTTCCAGGTCAACCAACCAAGCAGCAGACTTCATCTCGTTTTTGGTCTTTGGAAGTGATCGGACGCATTAGTAGTAGGAGAAGTAAACACTAAACAAACCTTGAGCAAAGGCCACTGGCCTGTCAGAACGACTCCAAAACCAAGAGAGTAAAATTGTATGCGCATTTTAGCATTCACACACAAGCTCCTGGTAGCTAAGAATATCCATCCCTGCGCTAACTGTGGCACAACTACATGGACTTAATACCCATGGGCATACCCAACACCTGTACAACATGATGTATGTATGTATGTATGTATGCTATGACTGTTTCCTCCAGCAGCAGATCTCCCCATCCACCATGTTTAGTTCCAACCCCTGCATCAGTGACTCAAGTCCTCTGGGACCATATTAATATTAGCGCCAGGTGCACTTGATTAGGCCTGCAGCTATATACAGTAGGAAGTTAGGTCTGGCCTGGACAACACATACCACATGTATACGTCTATGTCTAAAAGTGGGGTTGAATTAGCAGCCTCTCCTTGTTGGAAGCGAAGCCACGGCTAGCCTGGATGTAACTTGATTTGCCCTACTTCAGGAGAGGAGTGAAACGCTCGAACGTTAGCGGGGTCGTCTTCCCCGCGCCTGAAATGCAACCGGCGTCTAGCTGTAACATCCAATGCCGTCTCGAGTGGAACATGATAGTGCCCCGAAGAAGTCACTTTGCAACAATGCGGTTGAGATTTTTCACCCTCGGACATGACTCGAATGCAGTTTTAAAAAGCAGGTGATTTTGACAACTTCCTTCACGGTGGGTCGATACAGAAGAACTACGGAGTGAATTGATGGCTTATCTTCACATGAAGGAATGAGAAATTTCAACCTCAAGGTGACACTCTCAATTTATGATAAGTCAATACAATTTGTCTGCGTGGCTATAAACTGCAACACCTTTTTACCGGAATACAGGGGTGTTCCAGAATGGGTGTCTGAGAGTGGGGGATGTTAATATGAAAATATGTATGTATCCAGTAGAGCTTTTCATTGAACCGTAACATTCAGAACAAAGCAGACTTTTTTTATTACCATTCTGGGTGGGAGAGGATACATGCAAATTTAATTATCTAATTTCGCCGCTACTTCCCTTTTTCCTACCTGCAAGTTCACTTTTTACTTTTAGTCATGAAGATGCCACTTTATGCACTTTATGCACTTTGTTGAGTGTTGATGTTCTACGATTGCAAATACAATTTAGGGCTTATGCTGAAATGAATCCTGGGAGTAACAAGTAAAATAACCTAGTCACTCACTCACAGTGAGTATCTATAACTTCTAGTCTAGAAGGTTCTAGACTTCTCTCGTGGTGGTACTACTTACATGACAATGCGGCGATGGAGGAACCAGTACTTCCTGCGGTGCCGGTCATAGCCGACGGGCTCCTGGCGGATGTACGGCCGGCTCTTCTGCGCCTCGGTGACGCTGTCGCCACGCCGGGCACCTGGTGTGCCACGCACACCTCACACTGCCACTCGTCCTCGGGCACCTCCACCAGCGGCGGCTTGACGCACTCCAGGTGGTAGACGGCCGAGCAGGTCTCGCAGCAGAGCAGGTCGCCCAGCCGGTGGCACACGCGGCAGTGGTCGTCGTACTGCACCACCCCCTCGGACATGAGCTCCTCGCGGGCCAGGTTGGTGGTCAGAAACTGGTCCACCAGGAACTGGAGCACCTTCACCTTGGACTCCAGCGGCTCGAAGGGGTACTCCTCGCCCTCCTGCACGGGCAGGACGTGCTGGTACTCGGGGTCGCTCTCGCAGTAGGCGCGCACCACCTCGGGCCACGTCATGCCGTCGATGAAGTAGAGCGTGGAGTTGACGCTGTCCTTGAGGTCGGCGGGGCCGAAGGTGGTGTTGGACGAGTCCTCCTCGCGCAGGATGGCCTTGAGCAGGGAGATGTGCGTCTCGGCGATCAGCGTGCACTGCTCCTGTCCCGCCAGGGCGGCGCAGAAGTCCTCGAAGCGGAACGGCGACAGACGCAGCACCGCGCGGAAGTTGCGGAGGACCTCGTAGACGGCCGCCGCGTTCAGGACCTGCCCGGGAGGGATCATCAGGTCGTCCGACGACTTGGGGAGGTCCAGCAGGGGGATTTCCTTCTCCTCGAAGATGGGCGATCGAGGGCGGCGGACGCGCGCTCTCCTGCGACCTACGGGAGAGACAAAGGAAGGAAAGGGGGAAAGGATTAATATCACACTGGACTGAAACTTTTGAACAAAGTGACGCACACATGTGCATGAAACAAACTCAAGGCAATACAAGGTACAAATGACTTGCGCTGAGGCATTGCATTTGCACAAATATGGTTAAACGGAACACAAGTGTTTTGTTTTGTTTGCATCGGCTCATAAGACATTCTCCCATAAAAATGTAATTAAGGAACAGATAAAACCTTCAGATGACTGACAATTTAGAAGGATAATAAATGTGCACCTGACATTAAATTGCTGCCACCATATGTCTTTTGAAGTGGATTAATTTCAGATTACACCAAATTCTGGACATTACCAACTGATAACATCACTTAATAGGAAGGAGAGGATATAATCCAACTAATCTCCAGTCTCTTTAATAACCCCACACTTCTAAGTAGGCTAGTTCTCTGGATGGCCGGCTACAGTATTCATGATGCAATTTTAGTGCATTCATTACATACACCACAGCATGCTCATGACAACAGTGAACAAACCACAATCTTTATTTGGTAGGCTAACTATTTTTTTTTAAACAAATTAAACATGGGAGAGCACACCCTCTCTGGAGAACTACTCCAAACTGACATTCATCATCCAGTTCGTCATTAGTTCCACAAAGGCGGTTCAGTGTGCGCTGGCCGTGGAAGGTTCAAGTTTGGCCGGAGACACAAAGTGCACCCCGCTGAGCCAATGAATCGCTCGCCTCTCAATACAGGCTTTCACAGCGAGTAACCCTTATTGGTCAGAAAGCGTAATCCACGATTAGGCCATGTGAAGGAGACCTGTGACCTGCACCTACCATGCTGCCAGTGGCCCAGGTCTCACATCATGGACACTGAGGGTGAACCTGATCCTTATCATAGGGGAAATAGGTCACCCGCTGCTCGTGAGTGAGCCCTTTTTAAAAATGCCACATTTGACTAGCTTTGTGCTTACATAACCTCTCAAGACGGGGTCAAATTAAGAGGGAATGCTTACAACACCTCAAGATGTCGTCCAGCGACGTGTGTTTTTACTGCCCATTAGAAAGGAAGCATTGCTAAAGGGATCACAAGTCCCACTGGAACTGTCCAAGAACAATGCAATTCAAACACACATGTAAGGTCTGTGTGTGTGTGTGGTCATTTGTGACCAAGTAGAAGGAAGGCTTTTGGCCTGGCAGTACCGAGAAAACACAGAGAAGTTTGTGTGTGTGAAACACATGATAGGTGATGAAGCAAATGATGGTGATGTTTCACAAATAAAAAACCTCAGTCAGCTTCCCTCTGCATGCAAAATGAGTGCTTCTCTCATTCAGGATGTCACAAGCAATAAGGCTGTCAGGGGACTGCCACCGATACCCCACAGAGATAACTCCACTCCACTCCTCCAGAGTGTTCATTTCAGGCGGTAAACCTTTAGCCATGAAGGCTGTTTTTTTGTTTTGTGAAAATCCCACGAGGGACAAGTCATGATATGAGTTAAGCTGAATTGAAACAAGCGTCTTTATGTATGCAGATCCCTTAGCTCAGTGTCGAAAAATGTAAATAGGCTGAGCTGGCAGCTGGTGCTAAACTATTCTATGCCTATTCCACATGTTGTGGAGAACTACTAGGTTTTTGTCCCTAATAATAAGATTAATGGTGCACGATAAAAAAATAATAATAAAAAAAACCTTTAATATGGAGACAATAACTGCAGTCACAACCTGGCTGAACGGTGAACATCAATGGCAAACAAGTCCTATCTCTTGGGAAGGTAAATCTCATGTGAAGTGTTGGCGTACACGACCTCTCATCCTTTTGTTAACCACACCTGGAGTGTCTTTCTTGGATGTTGTTTCTCTGTGCATGGTCGGTCTTTTGCTGAACTACTTCTAGGCCACATAACTCATATTAGAACTGAGATGTGACTAAGAAACGTCAAAGCTCACACTTAAACATGAACATTACGTATGGACCAAATAGATACATGTTTTAAATTGTTTGCCTCCTTCCTTACAAATCGGTCAATAAAAACCCAGCAGAATTTTGAGTCGAAGTTTGGGAATGGGGATGGAATTCACATTAACATTCCAAAATATGCTGCTGCTGAGCGTGACTGTAGCAAAATACATTATCTAAGAATAACCTATCCACGTAAGGCCGCCTAATGAATGCACTACTAGAATTCAACATAAAAAGAAGAGCTCCAAAATGTCCCCAAAATTCCCGTTACTAATGCTGATACAGTAATGTTTCGTTGCCGCAAACAAATAATACATACTAGGTCCACAAAACGCAAAGCATGAACCTGTTATTAATACTGGTGATAGAACATATTTAAATGGACCAACGTAATCAGGGGTGAAGGATAATGAATGCCTCACGCAACAGGTGGAACAGGAGCGCCATTTTCAAAACAAAGCCGTGCTGTCAATTGCCTTTTGCTAACTTGCGAGCCTTTCGTAACATTAATTAAGCTGAGTAACCTTACGTAAATTATCACAATTTGGCAACAACTATTTTCACAGTAAGTCACAAAAGAGTAATATTTGTCCGATATCACTGTGAGAAGCTGTACCGGACAGGCGAACTCTTTTACAAGTTACTGAAACTAACTTAATTCCATGCATCTACATTGTGGGTATATCCGCATCGTGGGGATAAGTACTGCAAATGCTGCTAGCCACGTTAGCACAATGTCGTTACCTAAATATTCACAAGAATCGTTAAAAAACTTTTGGAAATGTGACAGATTTAAGTACAAATGTATGAGGGAAAATGGCCCAAAAACATTTGTATTTGAATGAATGGATAGCCAGAAGTTGATATCGCGCCTGCAAGCTATAAGCGAATACTGCCGTATCTAAAAACAATTAGCATTACGTAATGTAATGATAACTAAAACCGCACCTCTGTGATTACAACCAACAAATAAAACCGAATGTGTGCGTTTTTTGGATGGGAATGGTGAGCTACTATTTGTAAACAACCGACGACTCGGTGGTACAAGTGCGCGATACATCACCGGATCTCAATAAACAAAGAGGCCTGTTTCTGCGAGCAAGCTCCATTTTGAACAATGCAGCTTAACTTACTTCGCACCATATACACTTGTGTATAACAGTTAAGTAAGTTTAATCAACACTCCTGGGTGTATGCATCACTCTTACACTTCCATGACTTAATTAAGCATTAAGCTAGTTAGCTAGCTACTTAGCTAGCAGCAACGTACCTGGAGTGCTACCGTGGGTACTATGACTCCTAAAACTGCTCTCCGTGCAGTAACTAGCATCATCTTCGTCTGGTATTTCCTCCTGATAATCGGAGCCATCATCAAAGGCCCCGTCGTCGTCCGACAGAGGGTTTTCCCGTAAAAACTCATCATCGTCCGATCTCAAACTCACGGCATCCTCCTCATCACTCTCATGGTCATCGTACACAATCTTGCTGGCTGGCCGTCTCCCTCTGCTTCCACGGCCACCTCTCGAGCCCCTGCCTCTTCCTCTACCCCTCGATGTAGCTCCAAATTTTTTTCTGCCTCTCGACGAATGATAATTTCCCCTCCTGGAAGTAATTCCTGCAATATCTGATGTTCCTCGACCTCTTCCACGCATTCCCCGCCTGGCTCTAAAACCGCGGACTGGCACGGGGGATGGCTCCCCCATCAGTGCCTGTTTAGGCGGCCTGCCTCTTCTCCCTCTCATTATAGCAAGCTAGCTTAGAATGTATTATTTCTGTTTTCAGTTTTCGTACGCCACCAGCCCACGCAATTCAGACAAATCAGACCGCTTCCAAAAGACTAGCTTGCTTTGTTAAGTCTGCAGGAGTCCCGGATATCCCCGGTCTAAATTAACGGGAAAAAGCTCAAACCGAATGGCCGGCGTCCCGCTCTGGGTCGCCTACAGTCGCCATTTTTCTTCCTCTCTCTCCCTGTACTGAAAACACTCAGCAGGCCCTCTATGGAGGTCACGTGACGTACTCTACAATAGATGCGAATACCATGTTAGTTCACAAAATTAGAAAGCATAGTAGACACGATGCAGTCTATTTACGTTCATTTGTCAGTCTGAGTTTAACTACTCTCTCATTCATCAATTGATTATATTGGAGCGAGCTTGTAAATATAACAGCGCGTTTGACTGTGTATGTGTTTGAGATCATTTCAAAGACGCTGCAAGCTATGCAGAAGGGGCATTGAAAACATTTTATTCACATATTTCAAGTTCAACATAGGTTACGGATTTATTTCGAAACAGAATAAAAAAGGGTTACGTGTTAGCCTAGTTGGTAACTTAAGATTTAGTGCTCTTTGAAGATAATACTATGGTTACTGCTTATGCAACGCACAGATGTTGCAGTGTAACCTAATAAATTCAATCTGCGTTAAACTGCCATTCTCCTAATGTCTTAATTTTTTGCATTTTCAAATTGGCGACTGCTTTTAAGAATTAAATTAGTTTGAGTAGTTCATTATATATTTCACCTAATGCCAACATTAGTTAGCCTGTAGTTTATTCTGCCTACATCATGTAGCCTTCGTTTATGCGTTCAATTTTCCTTTTTCAAATAGTAATATAAAAGGCAAGATTACAGTAGATAATTTATAGGCCTCTGACATTTGATCAGTCAAGATAAGGCAAGCCTCTTGTTAATGTGACCGCTGTGGTTTTGTGTGCGCATAAGAATCAACTTATGAAAATAATGTTGAAAGAAAACATACACGATAATTTATCACAAAATAAGATCTATAAAAAAACCTCACAAAAGGTATGCTTATATAGTTGTCGTGGCCGAGTGGTTAAGGCGATGGACTAGAAATCCATTGGGATCTTCCCGCGCAGGTTCGAATCCTGCCGACAACGAATGTTTTTATGGATGACGCCTCTTAAGACGCGTTGTTCGAGGTGTTCGTTGTTCGAGGTGTTCGTTGTTCGAGGTAATCGTTGTTCGAGGTAATCGTTGTTCGAGGTGTTCGTTGTTCGAGGTGCCCGTTGTTCGACATGATTCCAGAGAGAGACATTCGTAGACATCTGTGGTGGAAGTGTTATGGTAGTGGTGTTTTGCTTTTATGCTGCACCCAGTTGTGCAGGCACACGCTGACGAAATGTAAGGAAACCATTATCCAAGAAAATACCAGTATTAAGTGTTATAAACCACACTAAGCAGTTTCAAAAGGCTCTGAATTACAAGCAAAATTCTTATGCTTATAACATTCTCTGTAAGATCGTATCGATGTAAATATAATACATGACATTTTCATACACAACGCTGGTTGTACAGTTAGTCTTCTACAAAAATACTGGACACTGAATTACTCTACTGGTATGACGGCTTTTAAAATAACATTATCTTCTTGACAAAATAGGTCACCCCCAAAACATATTGGCTCAAAAAGAAAATACAATCGTAGGAAGGTGGTCTGGTAGTATACACTATAATTACGGCTTTAATTTGCAATACATTTTACATTTCCAATTCATGTTGTAACTTATATAAATACACATTATAGCCATGTAGAAATGTCTAATCAACTGTTTTAGAAAACACAAAGCTCAGGTCATTTATTGCAAAAGTGAGGAGAGAAGCCATATTTGTTTAAAAGAGTCTATACAGTTGGTTTAAAACAGCTCAATCACTTCAATAGAGTACTGGCTGTTGTCCTTTGACGGCTTGGCTTTCTTCAGTGCGTGAAGGCTGCCCTCGATTTTCCCCAGACCGGTAAATAACCTCATCTGAAATTAAGGGGGGGGGGGGGGGGGGCAGGCAAAGTTAGCTGTGCAGGTCTCAGCAGTGACCTGTTCAACACACCGAATGACCACAGGATACAAGTGGCAGACACCTTCTGCACACGCCAAGTTGCAAGCTTAAAAGCACGTACCTGTGCTTTCACGAAGCTGTGAAGGCCTGCTAGCAATTCCTTCGCTTCTGGAGCCATGACCAAGACAGTGAAGTGAGCATCCACAAGCATACAGACCCAGTCTATGATCTGCAGTTATGAAGAGCATAGGGGAAACAAAATACAGGAGTTACAGGAAACATGTTACATGCTGTTTACTCTGTACCCAAGTCTTCAGACACACTGGAAAAGCTAACCAGTGAACTCTACAAACAATAATAATGTCATCATGAGTCAGAGAGCGAAACCATCCACCCAACCAACCTGTGTCATTGTTGGTGACCTCAAAGCAGGAACCTGTGTGTTGATCTCTTGATAATACTTCACATATAAGAACTGGAGGTACTGGAGGAAAAGCTGGGGATATAAGAGAATGACGGAACATCAAACTGACTGTGTTACAGATATTCTGTACTTCAGTTGGAAAAACATATGTTATGTTAATGACACAAATTTACTGTACTGCTGTGGAAGAAAACTTTTGAGTGAACCATTTAGTAAGATATCTATTTGCACAGATAAAAAAAAACTTAACAATGACAATAAAACAATAAGCAAATAACATTTTGATCATGACAATACAAAAAAAAAAAAAGTGTCAGTTGTGACCCTGTAAACGGATACTTACTATAACCTGTGGTGCAGAGAGGTCTTTGAGATGAGGCAACAGGAAGCTGTCACTGTACGGCGTCTGTAAGATTTCATTTCTGTGAAGCTGCTGTCAAGGGAAAAATTCAAACTGCCTCACTTAGAGTGGTTTTATGTTAATGTAGTTCAGTAGAGTGTTTTTGTAATGTCTTTATACTCTAGAGAGAGAAAGAAAAATACTTGTAATGTCTTTATACTCTAGAGAGAGAAAGAAAAATACTTGTAATCGCTTTATGAGAGAGAGAGAGAGAGAGAGAGAGAGAGAGTGCAAGTGAGAGCGAGAGAGAGAGAGAGTGAGAGTGAGAAAGAGAGAGACAGAGAGAGGGGGAGGTTTCAATCCCCCTGTTTACCATGTTCCCTGAAGTATCGTTGACTGTATGGGTTTGCATTATACTTCAGCATATAGACTCATTTACATGTACCAATTAATGTAAGGGAGATGACAAGGACCTTAAAGTACAAGAAAAGCATCTCAGTGCTTCTGCAGCCAAGGATACAGTAATACTGCTTTGTGTAGTCCGACGGGCCTCGTCATGTCCAGGGACATGGAGCTGGCTAGCTTTGGTTTCTGGTGGAGAGGGTGCTGGGCTTCAGAGCTGTTCTCCTCTGCTGCTGCCGGTGTGCTGAAGCCGTTCTGTTGGGTCTCATTCTCCTCCTTCTCCTGCACAGTCACGGCACTCAGGCCCTCCATGTACGCCACGCTGTCCGTCTCCAGAGTAACCGTCTCCAGCTCACTGTCTGGAGTGCTGTGAGGAGAGATAGTGGGGGACTGGATTGAAGGATTGGCTTTGGGAAAGGTCCAGGTTCAAATTGCTGTGATTGAGGTTATTTCCAGCAGGAATTCCTCAAAATTTTGATTCCATCAGGATCTTGCGAGGTTTGGTGTAATTTGTGCAGCCAAAACTAACTCATCTTGCTGCAGGAATTCTCAAAAATTGGGGTGATTTTGAGTTAAATAAAATCAATCAGAAATAATGCAGAAATTCCATGACTTTCCTTTTTTTGCAGAAGTATGGCAAATGTGGTCAGCCTTGAATTTGTGTGAATTCGCGAAACATGGGGGAACACAAGGCACAGAACATAGAACATGGGGAACACAAACTAGTAGTTGTTATATCTCATTAAAAAATGAATGGGTAACTGGCAACCATGATTTGTTTTCTCCAACATCTGCTGTCTAGATCTAAGTCCTGCTCGGACATTCTTTAATCTTCTGAAAGGGACACAAGTAATAGAAACCTCCACCAAAAAGTTCTCAGCGATTGTGATCAACCCAATTTCACCAGTGGGAGAATATTTACCTGAGGAAGGCTTTGAGGCAGGCGCAGGTGATGGCCTCAGGTATGTCTGGAAAGACCTGTAGACAGAACTGACACAGGGCCGAGTCCTTCTTCTCCAGAGCCAGCTTCAGGAGGTCAGGACACACACTGGAGACCAGAGGAATACAATCATATCTGTTAGATCAAAACTTTTTGATCTTGCATTCTTCGTGAGACAAGACCCAGTATTCATAAAATAATCCGTATGCACGGATTTCGGAAACCGGGGTTGTCAGTTTGCGCGTCCCCCTGGGTCATGGCCTAAAGTGAGTACTTCAAAGGGGATGGCGGCAACATTCAAATCAGGTAGGTTTTTTTCTTTTTATAGGAGCAGTCTCTGAACTTTTTGACTTCACCTTGTATAAGGTTGCCTTGCAGAAATGTACTATGCACAAGATGGGCAGTGCAACTTATGGTGAATTAAACCTGCTTCCAAACACATTTAACTCACAATCTTGTTTTTCATGCTTGCCAACTTGGCTAAGTTGAAGAGTGTGCCATACCAGACCAAAGTCTAATAACAACCATAAACGCACTCGTATAGCAGCTGCTAAGCTACTAATAAATAGCTATGCAGTTCTTGGTGCCAAACATCATCTAATAGCACACCACACCCTCACCTGTGGCAGAGACACTTGGTGTGCACCAGCTGCACCAGGACCTTGTGTGGGTAGAAGGAGGGTTCCTCCAGGCTCCGGGTTACTAAGGCAGAGGCCAGGTTCCCCACAGCCAGCTGGAGACCTGGGAGGTCTGACTTAGAGAGGAAGGACGTCATTGCCTTGTGGACCTGGTCCTCCGAGCCGGTCTGCAAGAAGACAACACCCAATTAAGGTGAGTTACTGGGGACCCAAGACTGAATAAGATGGCCATCATGTGAGGGGGAGAAATCAATTGAACTGATACAAAGTTGGCATTAAAAAACAAAAAGCCTTTTTGGACTTGAAGTACAGCAACACTTTAGTGCAGTTCAGACCTTACAACATACTGAAACAAACGCATTCAGAGTGTTGGACAAACCAAGGAAAGAATTTCTCAAAAGAACCCAATGCAACAATTGTCACAAAGTGACATGAAAATGATAAAATTATGGTATTGTTTACAATTATTATTATTGTATTATAATTGACAAAGGGATCAAATATGCATATCCTCCGAGTTTAAACACGTAATTCTGTTTAGCATTTAGAGGCTTCAATTGGGAACCATATCTACCATTGCAAAGAATTATGACCACGTCTCCTCAGAAAATACTGTGAATGCATGTAGTTAACACTTCTTGATGTCCTCTCCAGAGGTTTGGGAGAATGACCAGCATGTGGCTTTAGATGAGAGGCCGTTACCTTGATTAGCTCTATTAACTGGTCAACAGCGATGGCAGAGGCCCCCTGGCTTTTGCGAGTCAACCTCTAGAAAGGAAAGAAAAGAATGGGGGGAAAAAAAAAATCAGGATCAACTAAGAAGTTGTTTACCAGTGCAACAAATCAAGTTAAACCTACAAGAAGGTCCAGGACTAACTCCTTGCATTAATATACACAGGTGTGAAGTGGGGTAGGTCACATTTCATATAACCTGAAACCCCAGATGAGCGTGTTGCAGCAGATTGTTGAGTCCACATGAACTATTGATGCCAAGTGAACTACATCTTTTCAGCATTTATGGCCCCCTTAAAGGGATGTGGCCCCCTTAAAGGGATGTGCATAGCACTGACTAAACGTCACTCACATTCTTCCGTGTCTCCACCGCACTCGCAGATGTTTGCTCCTGCGTCACCGCACCCCATGATGCCACGGGCACCGGAGGGTTCAACTCTGGACGAACGACAGAGCAAAGCCAGGATGAAAAATACACATTAAGAGTTACCTAAAACAAAAGGTCCCTACTTCAATGAAACACACTTCTGCAAGTAGCTATGTTGGGTAACATATTGTAGGTCATTAGTGTTCTAATGGCAGTGTCACTACTAACAGAGTACGAGGGGGAGGCTTTTCATAGCGGCGTGCTGTATAGGAGCTTACCGCAGCCTCCAGGTTGTTTGAGTTTTCCCATAGCAGCA
This sequence comes from Clupea harengus, assembly GCF_900700415.2. Classification (NCBI taxonomy): domain Eukaryota; kingdom Metazoa; phylum Chordata; class Actinopteri; order Clupeiformes; family Clupeidae; genus Clupea; species Clupea harengus. Next base: position 6,476,684 of record NC_045177.1, read on the forward strand.
GCCAGAGAGGATTTCTGACACTCAAAGGGGATTACAGACAAAGCCTTTCCGTGAGGAACATAAAGCTTCCCGCAGTAACACCACAACTGGAAACAAAAACAAACAAAACAAACAAACAAACAAACAAACAAACAAACAGTTTTTCGCCTTTGTTTATCTGGTAGAAATGTTTTATAGTCTCAAGATACATTGAGCACATCCATTTTTTTTCCAAAACATTTGTTCTGACTGACCTGGCCATATATTCTCCCAGCCATTTCCTTCCCAGCTTGCAGTGTCTGGAAGTTGGTGTTCCAAATGCACAGGTAATCTGGTGAGGAAGACAGAGACAGCGTTCGGTACCACTTTGGCAATAATCAGGGCACGCACAATAACAACCAAAAGTAAGCCAGAGCCCAGTGCATCTATATGAGTTTTAGTGTTACACTGTGAGGTATACAACGATGATTCTCAATGCAATAAATTGTCACAGATCCACAAGAGCCTGGAAGAGTTCCTTGCTGGATGGGGATGGGTTTACCTTTCCCTGCCCCTGCTGACGGATGCGGGACCCCCACCACTGCCACGTGGGCTGAGTCCAGGGGCACAGCGGAGGCTGATGCCAGCTCCCCCTCCCCCAGCGGCAGCATCAGGAGCAGGGTCCTGGGCAGCGGTAGCACCTTGCCCTCCACGCCCTCTGGCAATCGCATGGGCACTATACTCTCATACACACAGCCATCCGGGTCTGCAAGTAAGATCAAGATGGAGGGATGAGAGGCTGTGTTTAGATACAGTTTTTCAGGTTGTCACAGTGCGCATATCTAAGAATTAAGAAAGTTTCACCACCAAAAGTAAAAAGCACTTTAAAGAAGGCAAAGACACCGTTACTACGCATGACAATTCTCATGTACGGCAACTGACTAGACACAGAGACATCAAAACAAGGGCATGTCTTAGTTACAGTAACAGATACTTGGATGAATGACTCCAACAGCGTCCAAGCACTCTTAAGGTGCTTTAGATGACCAACAACTGTCTGTCGAATGAAACCATATCCCCAGTTTGCGGCGACACCACACATGCTGTTGTGTGCTCACTTACATAGACTGAGTATGTGCAGATTGCCGCTGCGCGGTGACACCGAATAGCTGAGGGAAGTGGAGCCCGTGCCCTCCAGCCGGTACGCCACTCTGGACATGTTCCCGAGACTCTGCACATGCAGGCAGTGTTCCCCTTTCTGAGGAAACAAATGGAATATTCCGTGAAACAGCAGAGGGGACGATTACACTGATTCTTAAATGGAACATACTAACACGGCATGAGTGGAGAAGGGGGTGTAGTCTTACATGTTCTGTGATATAGAGAATCCATTGTTGTTTTCCTGAAGTGACGAGGGTGCTCCACCTAAAGGATAACATTGATGACACTTGAATGCAAATCTCTCCCCAAGAATACTGGACATCAGCTATGTGACATTCAGCAGAAAACATTGTACTGGTACATACACCTGACTTAAAAAAACAGCCAGGCCTAAATCCAGCAGCATTGGTAGGTCTCTGCGAGATATACCCCTTCATCTCAAACAACCCACACCAGAAAAAGACAGGGGTTCAAATCTGGACAATTACACATCTGTGACCTAAATGCCTGTCAGTGCTGCATATGGTGGCTGGATGGCCGTTTGAAGCAGGAGGGGTCCTACCTGATGACCTCTTCCTCTGAGAGAATGTTTTCCACGTCCTGCTGAGGCTCAGCCAACAGCGAGTCCAGGAGTTGGACGGCACCTCTGCGGAAGAGAACCACTGGCTCTTGGTCAGGGGCCGAGTGGACCCTCCAAACGTCAGAGGACACCTGCAGCACAAGAGCAAACTGGGTCAGGCGATGAGAACACGACAGGAAAGGAGAAGACGACAAAACGGGCAGAACTCGAGACAACTCGGGAGGCGAGGCAAGGCGAACAAGATTGTATTACAAAGAAATGTAATCTGTGAGTGAATTCAGAACTTGGAAAAAAGACACATCAACATTAATGTGGAAAAATAATGAACATGTTAAGGTCTCTGCAAAGAATTGTTTCAGGCCTCTATAAGAGGTCTGGGTGAGTACATTCGATATATCCCAATCATACTTACAGTAGCTTTAAATGCTTTGTCAAGACTGATGTCATCATCTTTCCAAACTCTTATAACCTAAGGGGGAAAACAATAGGTTAAAAACACAATATAAACAAATGATTGACTTAACTTCATAACTTCAGATAAAGCTAATGGATAAAGATGAGGAGAAGTCAATCTTCGTTGTTTACCTTATCATCTGTCACCACCACGTACTCTCTTGTTTTGGAGTTATAAACGGCGGGACAAGTTATTCTTTGGCCCTGCTTCACTGTCCAGCTACCCAAGGGCTTCTGGTCCGAGACCTGTCAGAACAACCACACGCATTCGTAACTCCTATGATGCCAATCATGAATTACATCCGCAGTCATATAAGTTCTTTAGCGTTCTCAGTCTGCCAAAGATTATTCTTGGAAGGCAATAACATTTAGACTTAGCATCTATTATGAACTACTACCTTCAAATGAAATACAACAGCGACATGTTCGTGGCAGTGGTGGTTTCCTAGCTAGGCTAGAGGCAGACTATAGCCTGTAACGTGTATCGTTACCAACACCAGCCCACACACTCAAAGAGATTGGCGTCCAAGGGTTTGCTTTAATTTCAAACCTCCGAAAATGTTCTGGGTTCTTATTGCAAATTGAAGGCGGCGTTATTGTACTGGCGTTGATTGTTTACAAAATGCTCTGACCAATAGCTAGGTGGGCTATGTACGGTAGGAAAGCGTGGCACCAGCCAATCGTTAAATCAAACAGATCTGTCCGCTTCACCTTACCTTGTATACTGTAATAGATCTGGTCGAGTCCGTAACAACGACATGATCATCATCCCCTTTCAATTCGATCCCTTCTATCCCAGATTCTGTGCAGTTTTGCGCTACACTAAGTGCGCAAAGCGTGGACCCCTCAAAGAGCGCTGCCATCTTTCCGATCGCAGAACTCGCATATGCTCAAACCTCGCGAGCACACATTGGTCTACCATCGAGACTCTCAAGAAGAGAAAAGAATAGCGTTGAAAAACAACGACACTGCCGCTCCGTGGCGTGGGTCCTTTCACTATGTACATAAGCTATGGGGATGAAAATGCGGGCTATATGAGTTAAGTTGGACCAAAACATCCAGCGTTTATTTTTTTTATGTGTGTGTGCACGCCCTCTCGTATGTTAGTTTGCCCTTCATAAAAAACGTGTCAAAACAACAGATGTGTTAAGCGGACACATACAAATAAAGAATAGGCTACACTACAATAGCCCACTATTGATCATTATATGTGGACAATAAACGTGTGGCTTACAGTTACAGTTTTACGGCTTTCTTGAATGTCTGAATAGTTTTGACTTTAGCCTGCAGACAAATCAGGCCTGCTGTTAGCAGGCTAAATGTAAAGGCCCAAATGTATTAGCCTAATGCTTCAATATTTATGATTTTCATTTAGAAGATGAGCTGCTGATGGATTATATTTAATAAAAAAATGCTGTATTTACAAATATATATATTTGATCATGACGTTTGATTAGTAAGCTACTCAAGTAGGTATTTTAGGTAATGTTTTTTTACTTATTGATATCACAGCCTACTCATTTTTCTTTTTGTTGACAACAAAATATCATCAGGTTACATCAACATAAAAACCCCTCTCTATTTCTGACAAATGAGGGATGGAAGTAATAGTGAAATGGGTGTGCAGAGAGCACTAATGCACTGTCTAGCCTACAGAATAACATGATGTGCAATTACGTGTCAAGAAAGGTTAATGTAGTGCTTCATATTCTGTTCAAACTGCACAACTGGGCACAGTTGATTGATGTGCCAAGGACATGCACCCACAGCCAACTCTTCTTATGCCTCATGTCTTTAGCTTCAAGAGTTGTATTTTCATCATGTAGAAGAGGGTCATCATCTTCTTTTCTAGATACTTTGTCTTTCCATCAGTCCTCTGGTATCCTGAACTGAGCTTTCCATTCATCTGTAACTTGGCTCAGTTTGTTTATATTTAGTGATATTATATCTAGTTATATCTAAGAAATACTTCAATTAAGGGAAATTCTATTAAAGAATTACCATTCAAAAATGTAATTTGTTTCAATTTCATCAACTGAACATGAATTAAAGTATTAATCTCACGTAGCCACCTTTCCTAAAGTTGCACCCTTCCATACATTCATACCCTCCCCCACACGCATATGGGTGTTGCCATGCAAGAAGGACTTGACACAGAATATTTTAAATAGCAAGTAAACTTTATTTGCTACAAGATTTAAGAAAAAAGTAAAACAGTAATTACAACTAAACCAAACGAAACATATCCAAGGGCAATAAAAATATACCAGAGTGGAAGAACCCAGAGCGACGTTCAGCAGCCGAGAGAGGATGGCACTTAGCAAACACAAAAATAACAGCATGTTTACCAGCTGCACTTCAAAGTGACACAAAAGCTTGGTCCTTCTGAGCAAATGGGTTCAGATAGAAAATACAGCCATAACAAAATAACCCACAATGCTACTGATACTTAAGTCTGACCGTAAGAACAAAAAGGTAAAGACAGCCCACCTTCAGAATGAAAAAACATCAATGCCGCTACTGAAACGAAACAACTAAAGAACATAAAATGTTTTGCGTTTTTTTTCTTCTCCAAAAAAAAAAAGGGGTCCTAGGACCATATCAAAGTTGAAAGAAATACCCTTACACGTGAACAGGAGCGAGAAACTAACAGAAGCTACTGAAAGGCAAAATCATACTAGCAAAATGGATATGTTGAACTGATTACATTACAGCATTTTAATGAACTGGAATAATTCAAAGTGGCAGAGACCTTCCATTTGATAGAGACCCAAATCTCTACGCTGATAACTTTCACCTCATTTTAGATCAATTATAGGAAGTCTAAAACCAGAGGATATCTGTACAAAGGCTATTTACAAATTACTCACTATAACTCAAGAATTAGCACACCCGCTGAAAAAAAAAAAACAATGACACCAATCCCTGGGATTTTGGTAAACCGCATATGCCTGAAGAAAATCCACTTGCTAGGCTGGACTGTGTATAATCCCAAAAGAGTATAAACAAAAGACTGAAAATCCTCCTTTTCGGACAGTACGAATGTAGAAGGTTGGATATTTGAACTGATACATTGGGCCCTGGTCCATTTGTGATGACAAGAAGCTGAGGTGAACTGGTACTATAGACTGCTTTCTAACTAAAGGGGAGCATGGCTTATCAGTCTCGCAGGAGGCAAACTAGAATGCTGGTCTTTTGACAAAACATTTGGTCAGAAAGCAAACTGTTTCAGTATGTCTTCCTTTATGGTCTGACAACTGTGACCCATTTGTTTAATTATGGTCCAATCATGTTGAAAGGAGAAATGAGTCGGCAAGGAAATTATATATATTATATATATTACAAAAAATCTCTGAATTTTAGAATCATGGGTCCACTAGTTACTGTTTATTCATTAACAGATGTCTTTCTGAAGTGTTCGGGTTATTAGGAAAAAAACAAAAACATTAACAGAACAGTGATTGCCAAAACGGGAAATATCCATTTTTCCAAAGCCCCGACTTCTTAATGGACTGCTTGTGCTCGGATTTACAGAAAAGCATTTCATTGAAAGCGCATGTTAGGCCATTACACAGCTGATCTGATGATCTGATATGTCAAATTGAAAATGTCAAACTCGCCTCGTTCACAAAGCGTGGCAAAACAAAAAACGCAGCACAGAAGAACAGAATTCTCTTTGTGGTTTCGTCATCTCTTTAAATACTGTTTGAAGGAGGTTTTGGTATACAGACTAGAAGATACACTTTTCACATGCAGAGGCACTGGGTGGATAGTCTTATTTTCTCCGAGCATGCTCAGTTTTTGATTGGAGACTTGTATTTATCATATGGCAAATAACTACACAACCTATTAAGTCACATTCAAGTCTTCCACCTCTTATCCTGCCTCTATAGACTCATATACACTCCTATATGTATATATGTTGGAGAACATTCCATGCGGCTTTAAGCCCCCCCCCACCCCCACCCTTTTGAAACAATGGCAATTTTAGCAGCTTATCAAAGTACTTCCACAAGTGCAACTCAGGAGAGGATCTCTTCCCAAATCAAATCAAAACCTCTTCCTCCCCTGTGACGGTAGAGTTGGCACAGCAAGTGTGTTTTCAGAGGGATATTTTCTTTGTTCACGCCTTAAAAATGATGTGGACCGGGCAAGGTAAGCGATACGACCCGGCATCCAGAATGTACTGTACAGACCAAGCGCATAAGGCATGTTTTGAAGAGACCTCCCCCATCTTAAGAGTCAGTCGGTCAGTCAGTGTGCTGCCCTGTCCGCTCCATGTGTGAAGACATCGATTGATAATCTGCTGCTGCTCTAGTTTGCACACTGACTGACCAGTCATGTATCTGACTGACCAGTCGTGTATCTGACTGACCAGTCGTGTATCTGTCGATCTTGTGTACGAATGGTCACACGGCTGAAATGTAATCATGTGAGGTTGGACCTCACAGACTTCACTCGGCTCCTGTTGGCATGATGGCAAAAAGCACAAGGTGAATTTCCCGCCGTGGCCACGATTCTCACGACCATATTTCTCGGACTTAACATCATTCATAAGACTTCATCTGAACTCCTATTTTATCTAAAGATCGTTCATGTTTGATTCGGTTTTTATCACCCCGCCGTGGCTATATTTGTTGGTGTGTAAACTTGGTTGGATTATCAAGAGCTTTTTTTTTTAACGTAGAGAAAGCTGTACAGGTAGATAATTAGCAAAAGCAGTGAGTAGGAAGAAGTCCATATCCTGCCCTGTGTTATCAAAAAAGATGCGGACCTGAGAACACTATCTCTGTCTGTCTCTCTTGCTCTCTCGGATCGGTCGAAATCCTGGTATTTAACATGCACCAGACACTGAGAACACATACAATATATGTGTCGATCTACAGGACAAGAACAATGTTGATAGGCGGTTCCCAGCGAGTTCAACCCATCCCAGTTCCTTACGCCACCGAAAGACGCACCCATCGGAGCTGATTCGTTTTGCTCCGGTCTCAGAGCTCCCGTCCTACGCTGTGCTGTGGCATAGCAACACATGCCGCAATGACGTTTCAAAATAATCAGCAGTGTCGCTAAGAATATCTACATTTGTGCTGCCGAAGCAGGTTGACTTAGACCGCAGGTCATATGGCTACGCAATGGAAGCTTTCTGATGAAACTCCTGGGGGGGAAAAAAAACGAAGACAGGAAAAGTACTTAACTGGAATTCTATCTGGCTTTTTAAGGCCTGGTGTTAACATGGAGGCCTGGACACACTGTTTTATAACTGATACACAGACAGACTGAGACTCACACACACACACACACGATAATTAAATGAATGCATATTCTCTTTGTCTGGGAGGGGGGGGAGGAGGAGGAGGAGGAGGACGTGGCATCTTCTATGTCTTGCTTGCCGCTGGCTGGAATCCAGCGGTGACCTGTAGGGTTGAGGGGGGATGGGGGGGGGGGGGGGGGACTTTGCGCTCCCCAAATCCCACGCTTGGTGCTTCCAGCGGCCTAAGCCCTGGGATTTGGGAGTCTTTGTCGAGGCGGATTTACAGCGTGAGTGGTGAGCTTGTGTTACGGCCGAGAGGTGGCGCGGAACTCGAACTGGCGTCTTGGTCGAGCTGTGCCAAAGAAACGTGAAGAAGGAGACGCGTATATCGGTGGGTATGCAGGAGGGGTGATATGTCGGTATATGTGTGTGTGTGTGTGTGTGTGTGCATGTGTATATGTGTGTGTGTGTGTGGGGGGGGCAGAGGCAGAGAGGGTGTGTAGGCTGCAAGAGCGCCATCACTCCAGCTGACTGCCCTCCGAGCTCCAGGGGGCGTGGTTGGAGATGGGGGCGCTGGCTGGGGGTGGGGTGGGCGGAGGGTCGGACTCGGACTCGGGCTGGGGCTGGGGCAGGGTGAGGGTCTCTGGGGCGGACTTCTTGCGGGGCCGGTCCCTGGGGACGGTGAGGAACTCGGGGGCGTCGGTGCAGAGCGGGGTGGAGGGGGCGCTGGCGGGACCGGAGGAGGCCAGAGAGGACCGGGGCGTCTCGCCGATGGAGATGGACGGGGGGAATATCCCGATCTTCTGGTTGGTGGCCGCCTGGATGGTGCGCTCAAACTCTCTCACCTCATCCATCGTCATGTCTAAAGGGAGAGAGACAAGAGTAAGAGAGAGGGACATAGAGAGACAGCAAGGGAGAGAATGATCAGAGAGAGAGAGAGAGAGAGAGAGAGAAGAAAAGAGACAGAAAGTACAGAGAGAGAGAGCAAGAGAGATAGAGAAAGATAGTATTGGACAGAGGACACAAACTAATACTACTCCAGTACACACTTTTTGGTTTACACTATCACACTATATCGTACTCCAGGAAAGGGATAACGGAGGTGTTTCTTTAGATGAGGAGGGAAAGAACTGCATTACTCGAAGCAGATTTTCCTCTGCCAAGTCCAGTATTCTCGTATAACGGGACACCTCGAAGGCCGTTATCCCACTTGTACCCCGGGTGGCATACATAACGGGACACCTCGAAGGCCGTTATCCCACTTATACCCCGGGTGGCATACATGTCTTTAGGCATGCATGTGGAGCCCACAAAGGAAACGTTTGGTTCAGTTCAAAAAGAAGGCAACCTGTTTAGTTCGTACTACTACTTTCTTTAGTCACGGACAAGGCTAACGTTGGTTACAGTCGATTCCATTGTTGCTAAGCCCGAATCCTTTAGCTTGCTAGCTGTTTCTGATTCTATGCTTGCTAGCTTGCCACCTTGCTAGTTCTCCAGATAACAAGTTATTTAACCACGGAATTCATTCACACCACTTGGCAAAATGAGAGAATGTGTTTATTTAGCTGCTTCATTAGCTTGCCTGACGACACACTCATGGTATTAGCCCAGGGGCAGCTTTTCAATCAGCCGTTATTTACTAGGGTTGTTACAGTTTCCATTCAAAGTTTCCAGTGCACTGACAGAGAACGGTGATTAAACGTTTTTTACTGGATCTACTTGATAAGTGACCCGTTATATAGAAATATCGGGCCAGCCAATCAGAAAAAGAATGGTTCTCATCACCAGGTTATAATACCCAGTTTATGTATACCCGATCACACTATATCTTCCTTTACCCTCAGTCCTCTACATCTTGAATCATAGAGCTTACTTCATATCTGTTGTGTATGTACAATGCTAATCAGGCAGGCTGAAATAGCTAGAAGACAGGCCACTTCAAAGTGTGATGCATTATATGCTATAGAAATAACATTCATCCCCAACGGTGGTAAACCTGGCCACTTCAGTGATTGTTACTATGGCTACGGTACAACTGCATAGGGTGCGTGGCTCAGTGTCTTGGGTGAGGGCTGTCATGGATGTTGATGGTGGCTGAGTGTGTGAATGGTGAGAGAGTTAGAGTGAGTGGGTATCCAGTCTCATAAGGACACAGAGGGAGGAACATATGAAACACACGCACATGCACACACACACACAGACACACACACACAGATCAACAAACAAACAAATGAAAAACAAAACAAACACCACATACGCTGGCTTTGTCATGGATCTCTATGCCATCCTCAGATGTTGATGAATTGGTGGAATGTTCTTCAAGGCAAACTTTAATGTTGGTTTTCTCATGCATTTGTTTCTCGTACTCCCGCACGTCTTCCAAAGTCATATCTGCAGAGAGTGAGGAGGAGGGGGGGGGGAACGGGGGCGGGATTTGGAAAGGCAAAGGGGGCAAGACGTTGGGCATCTTCTGTTAGAGACATTCTGATTGGTTGAACTGGGAGAAGGTGGCGTGGAGGAGGAGTGTTGGGGGTCAGGGGTCAGGGGTCAGGGGTTAGAGCTTCACCCAGGGCAGGCGTGAAGCTCCTAGGGGGTTAGAGCTTCAGGATGAGAATGCACAGCCAGCGGAAGAGAGGGAGAGGGAGGCTGAGCTAGCTTTCCCAAGGCGCTGGAGTCAGAGAAGACACAGAGAGAGACTGGAGCCAGCTGCGAAAGCTAGTCGGGCCTTAAGCACCAAAGGTCCAAGGAGGTCAAGAGACCAAAACAAAGGGAACCCCCAAGGTAAGAAGACGCAAGAGCTGGATAAGATGGATAGAAACAAAAGAATCCCAGGGGAGAAAAAAAAGAGGTGGAAAAAGTGTTTGCATGAAAGCAAGGGGAGAGTGTCTAAAAGATCACGTGCATTTTGGAGTGAGGAGATTATCGGTCCAGGACAGTGTAGAGGAGAGAAGGAGTGAGCGAGAGAGTGAGTGAGCGAGCGAGCGAGTGAGCGTTCCCGTGCAGAGAAAACAAGCAGTTAGCTACTCACCCGTCAGCACTCGCACAGAGGGAGTTAGTGGATGTTATCGTTTCAGTCAGACCATGCACACAAATTCAATTCACATTTTCACATCACAACCTCACAGTCTCACATTCTCTCATCACAACCTCACATCGTCTCACATTTTCACATCACAACCTCACGTCGTCTCACATTCTCTCATCTCAACCTCACGTCGTCTCACACTATTAGCCCAGAATCTCACAATACAGACAGAACTGTACAAATACTGCGTAGTATGCAAATATAAGTATGTAAATATAAGTATGTAAAAACTATATGCTCTTAAGGGTGTGATTGGGAGTAAACTACGTGCTCTTATTGACTCTCACAAGGGGCCTTTCCATAAATAAACACCAAGTTAAATGTTTGCACAGGTGCTCAAACTTGACATCTGTTCATTATCAGACTGATCTCAGTAATTAATTTTATGCTGCTGACGGCACAACGCCAAAAAACCCTGAGCTGGCACAACACTCCTCCACACAATCTTTGCCAGACATGTTTCCTAATAACATATACTATAATAAATCAACTAATTTTCCCTGATAACATACACTATTATAGACTTAATCATTTCTCCTAAGGACAGTCACATAACTTTTATTAGCACTGTCCACAACCATGTTATACAACTCCGTTGAGCAGGTTGTCGTGACTATGTAAAAGAATTGTCTATTGGCAGAGACCAGTGCTCATCTACGAGCTGAAAGAGCTGTGTGAAGAGCTGTGGCCTCTGAGCTTCAAAAGCACGAGTTGCCGTCCTTGAAGAATTCCTGGAGGGCAGGCCGGCTCATCAGCTAATAGAGCTGCTGACGCTCCATTGAACTCTCTAATCTACGCCGGGCTTTCCCAAGCCGTGCCTGGACCACGCGGGGGTCACCAGGGGTCAAGAAGGAGAGGGGGGGGGGGCACAGAAGCCAGGCTCCCAGCTTGCGCTAATCTCCCCCGGGGCTGCTGCCGGTTTTGATTGGGGCTCTGGCGAGCAGCAGTGGCAGCAGGGGTGGAGAGTTGGGGGGGTGGGGGGGGGGAGAGAGAGAGGGGACGTGGGTAATTACGGCCTCGGACCACAGGTGGGGCCCCCAGGGCTCCACGGCGTGACTTAGCAAACAGAGGGAGCTAATGTTCTCAGTGTGTACACATGCGTGCACACGCATCTGCACACACACACACACATAAGCACACGCTCATACACACCCAAACACACACACACGCGCACACACACACACGAACGAACGCGCACACACACACACACGCACGCACACACACACACACACACACACACACACGCACGCACACACACACACGCGCACACACACACGCACACACACACGCACACACACGCACGCACACACACGAACGAACGCACACACGCGCAAACACACACACACACACAGGCCACTAGGGTAGTGTTAGTAAGAGGCACTTTGTGAGTGCAGAGGAGACGCGTCAATGGTGAGGACGGGTTTGGGTGCAGTGAGCAAAAACACATGCAGGTGACACGATGACAGTTTATGTTCAATCAAATACAAATACCGCATGCGTAACAAATACCGCATGCATCTTCAGTTAGATAGGAACTAAATTAGCAGAACCTTGTTCTTTACTGTGCTTGCAACAAAATAGTTTGGTGCAATTGTATTGTATTTATTGATTGCTACTTCTGTGTTGTAAGACCTACCAATCCACTCGTCCACCCAGGCGAAGGCTTGTCTGTGGCCCAGCAGGAGAACGTCTCGTATCACCTGACACCATAGAGAAAAGCACAGGAGGATTTAGCACTGTCTTATAGCAAGTTACATTTACGTTATAGGATAGTACTACAATATACCGCACGGATGGAACTACAGGGCTGAGTGTGGTGAGTCCCAGGAACGTATATATGATAAGGACGTATATGACATGTTTAATGATGCAGATGGCCCAGGTGACCCTGAGCGGCTGGGTAGAGGTTCACACCTTGTGCACAAACTGTTCCACGCGCGTCTGCAGGCCCCACACCTCGAACTTGACGGTCACCAGCTTGTAGGAGCACATGATGGGCTCCTGGGTGTCCCTCCAGCCCTCCTGCAGCACGCCCCGCGACGTCTTGTCCGAGCGGAAGTAGCGCAGGTCCTGCCGGGGCGAGACAAAGACGGGGGGGTTGAGACGGGCTTCTCTGAGCCGAGGCCCGACGGCAGCTAAGGCTGGCCCAGGTCCCAGGGAGCTAAATCTTAAAAGGACGCTTCAGAAAAACTGTGGCTGAGGACACTGAGGGGAACTCAGATGTCAATATATCTCCTCCTAATAAACTGTAGGGGCTGTAATGTAACTGTTCTTGAAACTTGGCAGGGTTGAGCTGACATCAGCTCCATAGCTAGCTATGCAATCCTGTGGCTGAGGGGATCAAAAATCGTTATGACAACCCACACGTCAAGTTGTAACATAGTTACATTTCTATAACAAAATTTGAAAAGACGTTTCAGAAACCTTTGGCTCAGGACGTTGTGCTTGTGTGTTGGCATTAAACTCATGTTGCAGAATGACCTTGTGGACCCATGTCTCACCATAGCCTTATAGGTGTGATGTTATTGAGGATGGTAATTCTCTTTTGTGTTTTTTTTTTTTCCTTCATGAAGCCAAATGCCCCTCACCTCAGACTCCTTGTAGTATCGCTCAGGGATCTCATCGTAGACAATGTCTACGAAGCACACCTCCCTCTCCTGGTCCTTGGCCTCAATGTCAAAGATCTGCACAAAAGAGAAAAAAAAAATGAAAAAAAAAAAAAAGTCTATGGTTGTACACCGCCTGACCTGTATATAATAGTTGTCCATTTTGAAAAAAAAATTAAGGACACAGCAAGGCACTAGCAATGGAAAGTCAATGACTGACCTTTGTATGACACAAATATGACAGTGGACACATTCATTTCAGTAGATTTGAAAATAAATAACAGCCTCCATCCACCAAGTCTCAGAATAACACTGACCTGATCCACTTCAATGTGGTCGAGGAGACCAGCGTAGTGCTACCGTGATTAAGTCATGATAATACAAACACCCCTGCTGACCTTGAACTGATTCTCATTGATCAATCTGAATGAAAAAAAAAAAAAATCCTTCTTCTTAGATTCATTTGAGCAGCATGAGTTCACCTCCCTGCCACAAGATGGCGCTGTAGTATTAGACTTTGCACTGAGATGGCCCTCATGATGTAGTATCTGATCCACTGCTGTGGTCCCTAGCCATCAGCAGCCTCCAAGCCACCCCCACCCCACCGTGCTGCTGCTGCAGGGGCAGAGGGTTGAATTACAGTGCAGACCTGAGGTCTGGTCCATCCTGGCCTCCCACTGCACTGCCACAAAACCAGCCAGCCGCCGCACCACACCGCAGAGTGCAATGCAGCCAAGAGCGCAGGCACCTACGGTGACCGGAGAACGGTTCTACTAACGCCAGACACCAGCCTGTCGTATTGATAATCGCGTTAGCTTCATGCTCCCCCATAAGTGCTTCGCCTTTCTCAGAGGCTCTTTAGCTAAACTAGGCACTAGACGGTTGATGCGCTTGTTGCTTTGGCAAACTCAGTAGCTAGACTTGAGGTATCAAAATAGCACCTACACAACCATTAGATATTGGACTCGCTAGAAACGCTTCCATTAGGTATCAACAGACACATTCACATCAGCTAGTAGAGACGTTGTTAACGCAGCTTTTAGGTATTAGACGGAGTTGTATGGTGGAATTCGATCTCCACTGGTGCTCTCAGTGGTTCCCAGTGGTTCTTAGTGGTTCTCATCAGTTCTCATCGGTTCTCAGTGGTTCTCATCGGTTCTCAGTGGTTCTCATCGGTTCTCATCGGTTCTCAGTGGTTCTCATCGGTTCTCAGTGGTTCCTAGTGGTTCTCAGTGGTTCTCATCAGTTCTCAGTGGTTCTCATCTGTTCTCAGTGGTTCTCAGTGGTTCCCAGTGGTTCTCAGTGGTTCTCAGTGGTTCTCATCGGTTCTCAGTGGTTCTCAGTGGTTCTCATCGGTTCTCAGTGGTTCTCAGTGGTTCTCATCTGTTCTCAGTGGTTCTCAGTGGTTCTCAGTGGTTCTCATCGGTTCTCATCGGTTCTCAGTGGTTCCCAGTGGTTCTCATCGGTTCTCATCGGTTCTCAGTGGTTCTCAGTGGTTCTCATCGGTTCTCATCGGTTCTCATCTGTTCTCAGTGGTTCTCAGTGGTTCTCATCGGTTCTCATCGGTTCTCAGTGGTTCTCATCGGTTCTCAGTGGTTCTCAGTGGTTCTCAGTGGTTCTCAGCGGCTCTCAGCTTCACTGCTGGAGAGGCTGGAGTGCCGCCAGCGGTCCGTCCCTGGATGGAGGGAGCAGTGGAGGCTGTGGGCGAGAGGGCTCTGCACCGCATGGAAAAGTAATGAGGGCTAGTGCTTCCCCTCCCTCTCTTTTTCTCTGGATCACTCTCTCTCTCTCTCTCTCTCTCTCTCTCTCTACTTCTCTTCCCATCTCTCTCTGTCTCTGTCTCTGCCTCTTGGGTGACACGAGCGGTCCCGATGGGTCAGTGGGATCAATAGGCTTGGCACCACTCCCTCGACAGCGAGGCCTGACCGCAGTCAGGATCATTGACCGGGGAGGAGAGGAGAGGAGAGGAGACAGATGAAAGAGGAGAGGAGGAAAGAGGAGAGAAGAGAAGACATGGTACCAGAGAAGACAGATGAAATGCCCTTTATTATTCCAGCTTGGCCGCAGACAAGGAGAGAGTGGAGATGGAGAGGGAGTGGAGAGAAAAGTTGTGTGTCTCGTTTCTATTTCTCTGAGCAGTGTGTGGGCTCTTGGGGTGTGAGGCCACGTGCATATATACGCGTATAAATACCAACCTGCGTTGAATTGTGCGTGTGTGTCGTCCCACAATCATCCAGAAATGATCAATGCAATGAATATGCTAATGTTTATAACGAGTCTATATTGGATAATCATCAAGGGAAAAATGTAGACGTCGACTTGCAAGAAGTTAAAGTTTGCAGAGTGTGAAAGTCTAACACGAGAAGTACACAGAGTAATAAAATGTTCTGCGTGAAATGTGTTCTGTATTAAAAGAACTAAAGAACTCATAGCCTACCATTTGTCTGGTTTTTATCATAGACCATGCATCATATGGGGCGGATATGTAACAGACCTTTTCATCTTGTAGACAAAAGGCTGAATGCACTTCTCACTTTGTGGACAAAACCAACACATTTTGTAGACAAAAGTAATTGTAAACCAGATCAAATAATTTTATATAAAAGCAATATATTCTTTGATATTCTCTGGCTTTTCTGCTGGTCTCGGAAAGAACTCCTTGTAACCAGTAAATGGTAAAGAGGGGAGGCGGTGAGTGTTCAGTATCTAGCGATGCTTTTGGTGGTGTGCAATTTTATGGTAAAACAATCTTCAACGGGGGAGAGTCCTCTGGATGCGATCTCCAATGAATATATTATGTCACTGCAGCAGTAGACATATTTTGGTGCTACTTCAGATTCCCCTCGGGAGTTGTTCTTGTAAACACTGATGTTATTATCCCCTCAAAGGTGATGTAAGATTTCTGCCCATGACATTACTGAAAGCAAGATGGGCACGAAAGCAAAAGCTTCTTAAACTTCCGTAGTGCCAGTTCAAAAGTCGACGACAGCTCAAGCAGCATTTATCTTTGTGTCCAGAATGTAGTCTTTTCCTTATTCACATTAATTTGCACTAATTTCGCGTTACACAAGTCACCATGAGCACTATCTGTAGCCCTCGTGGCAATCAGCAAGAATGAGATCAATAGGACCTTATAAAACCTTTAATAGACAAACGGACAAGTGGTTTTGCAGGATGCAGGTGTTGCTGTTTTATATACTTATTTAGCCTATACTCATACCCTATGAGATATCTGAGTGGTGACAAATATCCACAATTAGAGGCAGGCGTCGGCCTAAACGTTATGAAATGTAGTGATGCGCGGTGACGCGCGTTATATTTCATCTGTGTTTTTTCATCCGGGACGAGCTTTATTTTGTGATCTCAACATTGGGTGTCGCTGTGTCACATGCCTGGAAAACTTCACCCTACGCATGGGTGAAAAGGATGCGTAGAAATGCAATCGAATTTTCTGCATAGAATTTTTCTACAAATACCAACGTTTGCGGTTTTGAAAAATTTAGCAGACGCTTTTGTCCAAAGCGACGTACAAGGGAGAGAACAGTCAAGCTAAGAGCAATAAAAAAGCATTTATTGTTACACCATGCTTTTTTATTGCTCTTAGCTTGACCTTGTACGTCGCTTTGGACAAAAGCGTCTGCTAAATGACTAAATGTAAATGTAATGTAAATGAAAAAGAGGAGGACTGGAAAAATGAGAAAGAAATAAACAGGGGAAAGGGAGAAATAGGAGGAGAGGATAAGAATAGTGAGAGTGAGAGTGAGAGTAAGAGACACAAAGAAAGGGCAGCGGTGATATCTCGGAGGAGATAACAGTGGGAGGAGGAAGGCCGAGGAAAGAGAACCTTTACACTCTCGCCAAACGCCTCAAGTCCATTTCATCCCGGTTGAAAACATGAGACAGAATTATGTTTACGGTTGGTTTTTCTGAAGCCCGCCCGCCGCCGTCTCGAAACGTCTCGTTCCCCTTTCTCAACAGTCTCCACCGCGGGTGACGCTCTGACATCTGACACCTGGGAGGGAACTCCAGGCATGTGCATCGAGTTCTGGCCTCTCCTCACTCCCTGCTGTACACAAACACCCATCCCTGACTTGACCTAAGCCCCCAAATTCCAGCCCATCTTTAGGGTCAACAAACACAGAACTCCATCCCAACTTCACAGAACTCCATCCCAACTTCACAGAACTCCATCCCAACTTCACAGAACTCCATCCCAACTTCACAGAACTCCATCCCTACTTCAAAGAATTCCCTCCCAACTTCACAGAATTCCATCCCAACTTGACTTTCTAAAAACAAAAACCTCTTCCCCTATGGCGATGTCAATGCAGGGGTACTGAGGCGATACGGTCAACTTAAACAAACATGAAGGGGCCAGGTGGGCGACTCTGGAG
>NC_045177.1:6499174-6501674 GCF_900700415.2 Clupea harengus
TCCTCAGTAGTTGAGACGTTTGACCTCATAAACTTGAAATTCTCAAAAAGATGCAACAGTTACTAAAAATAGATATCATGTCAAGACATGTCTTGTAGCAAAAAGCGATGCATTAAACTTCCGTAGAAGACAAGAGTCCATTATGTGGAGTCTCATCGATTTAGCAAAAACCACAGGAAAACAGCCGCCACTTAAAACGTCACTACAGTTAAAAGCTTGCGGGTGCAAAAGCGCATGTGTTAAAGCCTATTATTTCTGATGTTGTTTTCCAACTGCCGTATCTGACAGGCCACGAAATCCCGCCAGCCATTAGGAAGGAGACAGAGGAGCGGTTCTTTTGTAGAACACACAGAATTAGATCATCATTCTAGAAGGGTTGACAGCGCCATGGAAATAGTTGTGCTTATATAACGACTCGTTCCACAAATGGACCGCTAGTGCTACGAGCTGTTCAAAGAGACGCACTGGAAAAGAGAGGGGGGGTACTTACTGTGTACTCTGGAGATGCAGGAGGTCCAGTTGGGGGCAAGGCCGCAATGGGGAAAGGAAACAGAAGGGAGGGGTCAGTGCTTTGAAGTGTGACCTTAACAAACACATTACAACAAGTACAGCCGTTTCCTCTTACTCTTTTTTCCATAACAATTGCCTTCAATTGGCCAGAAGTTCACAACAAGTATAAAGCTCAATGTTCTCCACGTATGAAAAACTCAAGAGATGCAAGTTGCACGCTTATCAAAACCCTTTATTAAGAAGCGGATGCCTTGTTTGTGGAGCAGACTAACATGGGATCCGGTGTAAAGCCACTGGAGGCGAAAGCGAATAGAACAATAAAGGTTCCCATCCAAGAACAACCTAGTTTTTCTATTTGTTCCAAGTTTAGCCCATGTATAATAGTCAGTGTGCATATCACTGGAGCACATTCAGGCCCATCTCAGCATCTCAGGGCTTTTCCCTCCATCCCAGGCTGTGTTGAAAGGCGGAGAGCACTCTGGAAATTATATAATCTACAAAATGGACACCCTGATTTACAAAGTGTGACCAGAGGGCCAAAAGTAATCTTATCAGAGGACTTCTCTCTTATCTCACAACAAAGAACTCATTGAGGATGCATTTTCCCACTAACTTAGGCACAGAGTGATCTTAAGATGACTGCAGCACCTAAAACTATCGCGGAATGTATATATACTCATATTAAATCTTTAATTTATCCTTATGAATGTAGTATACTGATATTCAATCATGAACTTATACTTGAAAACTATCTGTGAATGTATATGAATGTAGTAAATGAATGTAGTAAACTCATATCTAATCTTGAATGTATCCTTGAAAACTATCTGCGAATGTATATGAATGTAGTATACTCATATCTAATCTTGAATTTATCCTTGAAAACTATCTGTGAATGTATATGAATGTAGTAAACTCATATCTAATCTTGAATTTATCCTTGAAAACTATCTGTGAATGTATATGAATGTAGTATACTCATATCTAATCTTGAATTTATCCTTGAAAACTATCTGTGAATGTATATGAATGTAGTATACTCATATCTAATCTTGAACGTATCCTTGCGATGTGGGCACCAGCCTGATCATGGTCTCATTACAATCTGAAGTATCTGCGCATGATTGTGTTTTAGAATCTCATCACTTTAGGTCTGCATACGAATGAGCCTTTCTTGGACACCTCGTCCCTGCCAGTTCCAGATGCCCAATCACAGTTGAACAAAGGGGCATTGTCTTAGGATAGCAAAAGCAATACTTTTGAATTGGATTGAGGCAATTGCATAGAATGGGTGTTGAGATATAAAACCGGCTATCTTGTAACATTTACTCTTTTTGCTTTGATTCTTCTCTTGGCTCATGCCTTCTGTCTCCTTATCTCATTCACTCATTCACCTCAGGTTTGGGTTTATCTCCTTATCTCATTCACTCATTCACCTCAGGTGTGGGTTTATCTCCTTATCTCATTCACTCATTCACCTCAGGTTTGGGTTTATCTCCTTATCTCATTCACTCATTCACCTCAGGTTTGGGTTTATCTCCTTATCTCATTCACTCATTCACCTCAGGTTTGGGTTTATCTCCTTATCTCATTCACTCATTCACCTCAGGTTTGGGTTTATCTCCTTATCTCATTCACTCATTCACCTCAGGTTTGGGTTTATCTCCTTATCTCATTCACTCATTCACCTCAGGTTTGGGTTTATCTCCTTATCTCATTCACTCATTCACCTCAGGTTTGGGTTTATCTCCTTATCTCATTCACTCATTCACCTCAGGTTTGGGTTTATCTCCTTATCTCATTCACTCATTCACCTCAGGTTTGGGTTTATCTCCTTATCTCATTCACTCATTCACCTCAGGTTTGGGTTTATCTCCTTATCTCATTCACTCATTCATCTCAGGTTTGGGTTTATCTCATGTATCCAGGTTTTTCAAGAACATTTGGTCATTTAGGTATATTTGGTTTAATCGGCATCCGACCTGTAAAT
>NC_045177.1:6506674-6524174 GCF_900700415.2 Clupea harengus
TTTTCTATGGAGGAATCCTAGCCGCTGCACATGCACAGCCTCTTCAAAAGAGCAAATCAATTGAGAGTGTTACGAACATGAAAACAGTCACAGTCACAGACACACACACACACACACTGATCCCCCAAGGAACACACATGTTTTTCTTCACATAACGTAGACAGTTATACGCACGTGCACACACATGTGTATCACATATCAGACAACAATTGACACTCTCTCTCTGTTCTGTCGCTCTCTCGTTCACACACACACACACACACACACACACACACACACACACACACACACACACACCACTAAGCAATCTCTTCCTGTCCTCCGTTGCCCCTGCATCAGGGGAAACATCTCATGCTCCATCCGTACGAAGCAGTTTGTCACGCTCTAAGTATATTTATTAGACCAAAGCCTCCGAGGCGGCCGGCTGGACAGGTTTTCAGATGAAGATACGCTCGAATTACACTGGACCGAGAACGGTTTCTTCCTCAGGCCATGTCTAGAAGACACCCACTCAGACACACACACACACGTGGTTGTAACGGTATGTGTATTTGTACTGAACTTTTCGTTACATGACGTTCGGTTTCGGTGTGAGACTTCCTCGGTTCGGTACGCACAACGGTGTTGATGCATCCATCAGCTGTAGCACGCTAGTCAGCTCAGCCTGGTTGGCCGCATAAGCTTGATGGACAACAGTTTGTGTCGAACTGTTATGGCAAACGTTAGGATTGTTCAACTTAAGTCATATCTGCTTGTGGATAGACTTTGAACATTTCATTCACAACGGCAACACTCGAATGTGCCACTTAGTGGAACAAGACAAAAACAGACTGGTAGGCAAGTACTTCTACCCACAGCCTTCAGGCAGCCTCTTACTGCAGATTCGAACCGTGCCAAAGTAATGACTAATGCTACAGAGTATTTTTATCGCTGCGGATATGCGATATACTTGCTCGTAGAAAATACAGAATTAAAACATATGGTCAGAGTGTTTGAGCCCTGCTTCATGTGTGCCTTCATGTGTGCATTTTAGTCAGTCCGTTGTGCCTGTCCTGTATAAACGAGCGCGAGCTACAGTTCAGGAATGATCAGCAAGAGTCTTAGTCTTTGTCTCATCCCTTTTTTCTTCTTGAAATGAATGAGGAAACACTTTGGAGAACTCTGTAAACCTTCGGGTTTTCCGAAAGCCACGATTCAACAACATCCAATATGGCTGCCACAAATTCTCGATGGCAACTCTATGCTGCCACGTTAATGTTCACAGTTTAAATTGCACCTAGCATTTTAACCGACTTCATGGATACTTATCTGATATGCTTTTTAAATTAATGAAGAAACCACCAACACTGGATTATTAACAGCCTACACAACAAGTGCCGACTATAATTAACCAATCATTTAGTAGCTAGCATAGATAATAAGCGTCAGCCAACAGCTAACGTTAGCTAACTTAGTCGGTAATGTTGTGTCTGTGTCTGTGTCTGTGTCTGTGTCTGTGTCTGTGTCTGTGTCTGTGTCTGTGTCTGTGTCTGTGTCTGTGTCTGTGTCAGAACTAGGCTACATTAATCCAAGCTCTCCTCCCTCGGCCGCAATCTCCTCAATGTTTTTAGGTATTTAAGGTATTTAGGTATTTTTTTTATTATTTTACTTTTAATGTAAATGTTGTTTTCTAAGTCTGTGTTTTTGTGATAATTGATCATGCTGTACTGCATTTTATGTATTTGTATTGTATTGTAATGTTTTTTGCCTTGCCAGGAAGAATAGTCTCCACTACGGTGTAGACTAATGGGGATCCTTAATAAACATTAATAAACATTAATGTTCTTGAGCTCTGCAAGCAGCGTACGCATAAGAAAAAAGACGACTCATTCTACCCATATTTAGTGTAATCAATGACAGCACAAGCAAGCTATGATTTCCTTTCTCTTGTTGTTGTTTTGGCTTGTAATCAGTCATTTTAAAATGAATTTGAAATATTGAATGCTTTTAAAAAACACAATTAACACAGCTGCCTGGGCTTTGGTATTTTTTTATGTTAATGCATGTAATGGTTCAAATATCTGGGGGCATCCATCGTACACCTGCCACGGAGCTTGTTGATTGAAGTTCATTGAGCACTTCAGTTTACAAAAATCATGGTCCCCTTGACCATGCAATCATGCGACGCAATCACACTCGCATTTTCTGACGAAAATGCATCTCCAGTTTATTTTTTTCCTCTTATTGACAATATGCCAGTATTTGAGTGCCTTATCTGTTTCAGTAAGAATTATGGCCAATGAGCCGCTGTTGAATGTCAACATTAAAAAAGTTATTTTCTGCATTTTTTTGGTTTCGAAAATATACGGAATGTGCGAAAATGTACGGAACCGTGACCCCAAAACCGAGGTACATACCAAACCGTGTATTTTGCGTACCATTACACCCTTAATACACACACACACATATACTCAGGGTCAGTCTGTGGGAATGTGGTGACTTCTTGCAACCCAGAGCCTGACAACATTCACAGCATTCTTGTTTAATTCATGACCACAGCAGCAGGACTTGAGCCAGGGGCAATAAGCAGCCGAGCAGCTCCACCTCCCCTCCTCTCCGTCCCCTGCAGTCCTCCTGGGCTCGGTGCGGAGTTCTCTGGGCCTCAGCTTCTCTTCGTCACCACCTGCTCCAGCTCTGCAGTGCTTTTAGAGGTGAGACCGTCTCTTTCCCCCTTAGTGCTGCAGAGCCCTGCCACCCTGGGATCTGCTAATTCACAGCCTCTCTCTATTTGTTCCCCACAAATCTAATCTCCTTCTATCTCTTTCAACCCCCCAAACAGACCCCCCCCCCCCTGCCTCTTTCACCTGATGCTCACCCCCCTTTTCATTCACTTCTCCTCCTCTCCAAACATTGATCTCTTTCTCTCCCTCTCTCTCCTCCTTTTCCCTGTGTTCCCTCTCTCTTCCCCTCTCCAGGAGTAAGACTCTCACTAGTGCTGGGTCAGCTCCATTGTACCAGGCTGCTGACACAGACATTCATTCCCGGCTAAATCGCCCCGTCCTCTGCAGAGCCCTCCTCTCTCTCTCTCTCTCTCTCTCTCTCTCTCTCTCTCTCTCTCTCTCTCTCTCTCTCTCTCTCTCTCTCTCTCTCCTCTCCTCTCCTCTCCTCTCCCATCTTTTCTTTTCTCTCTCTCCATTCCTCTCCTCGTCACAAAAATCTGCCGACTCGGGACCTTTTTGTCCTTGGATGTGCAGCGATGTGCAGAGCGAGGACAGAGCCACTGACAGGCTCCAGCAGCTGCCAAACACTTTGTGTCATTCAACATGAGCGGGACGGAGAGAGACAGAGAGAGAGCGAGAGAGGGAGAGAGAGTTGGACACATAAATGTTCAATTAACCAACAGATGGCTCCAGCGTAATCGAGTTATCGGAGCACCCGTGATTCTGGGTGATATGCTTATCAACAAGCTTGTGTAACATTCCAACTCCTATAGCAAAAAGGATTTGACTGCATGTGCGGCTGTATACAAATGTGACCAAACTGTTACAGTGCGAAGGTGTCTTGCTTGGGAGAGCCTATGAACACGTGCAAACGAGATTCAATGTCATTGTGTCTGCTTTACTCTGGCTGCTGTTATGTCTAGCCACTGAAGAGATACGTCTCCTCCTGCATTATTGAAGAGGAATATCTTCCAGCGACAAACCACAGCACTGACACTGTCTACTTTTGAGGAACTAACAACATCCTTGATACGAAATACACATCAATTATTTGATGGATCGCTCCCAGTGGCCATCAAGTAGCAAACGCAGAAGTTGTGTATCTCTCGTCCTGTGATGTGTGTCTCTCGTCCTGTGTTGTGTGTCTCTCGTCCTGTGATGTGTGTGCACAGGTCCTGTGATGTGTGTGTTCTCGCTCACCTACTGAGGTAGACGCGTTTCTCGGTGAACTGGCCCTGGCCGTGGGTGGGGTCCTCGAAGGGCTCGTTCTGCACCACCTCCACCCCCTCCCCGCGGTCGCTCTGCTCATGGCTGTGCTTGCTGATCATGTACAGCTGCCCGATCCTGTACTGCAGCACAGGAACACACACACACACACACACACAGACAAAAATACAAACATTATCATTAGGAGACCGCTCTGATAATCTTAATAGCATCAAGTCAGTCGAGCAAATCACACCACTTCAATCCTGTTTATTCCTCGTTCCAATATTTGACATTTATCAAGGATTTCGTGACAAAAACATAGAGGAGATAAGGGATTATCTGGCAGGCAGCGATCAAAACCCAAAGCGCTTCAATTAAAGAGGCGGCCAAACAGTCAGCTCAGATCAGAGGGCCTCCGAACGAGCCCGTTTCTGGCTGGGTCGGGCTTCGGCGGACGGGGCGGATGCCAATAACACTCTGACGGGGCCGGGGGGGGGGGGAGACGGGGAGGGTGGGTGTGTGTGTGTGTGTGTGTGTGTGTTTTGAGGCAGAGGCATGAAATGTGGCGTAAATTATTCAGGCCAAATCCCCTGGCTGCTTTTTGATCACTCTAAGCTGCTGGCCAAAAAAAAAAAGGAGGACACATGATCCTCGGACCACCATTTTAAACGTGCCTTCTGGAAGCATGGGAGAGGTGGTTAAGGGAGGGGGGGGGAGGGGAAACATGAGAGAGTGAGAGAAATGGGCAGAGGAACAGTTCGAAAAGATAAATCCTCCTCCTGTGAAAGCGGAGAGGACAAGAAGAGAGAAGGAATCTGTGAGAAAAGTCTGGGACAACAGGAGTGGAACAAAGGACATACGGAATTCTTACAGAGAGAGAGAGAGAGAGAGAGAGAGAGAGAGAGAGAGCGAGGGGTGATGACCCCTGCTGGGCCCCTGGTGCTGGGCATTACTCTAATCCTCTTAGAGGAGCACGGGCTCGCCCTCATTCCCTCTGCTGAGTCACAGCGCTCAGTGCCTCCTCTCTGCCTCTGGATCCCTCTATCTATCTATCCATCCATCCATCCATCCATCCATCCATCCATCCATCCATCCCTCTCCCATCCATCTATCCATCCATCCATCCATCCATCCATCCATCCATCCATCCATCCATCCATCCATCCCTTTCCCATCCATCCATCCATCCATCCATCTGTCAGTGTCCCTTATTCACTTTGCCAATCCATCCCTCTCTCCTGTCTTTCACCCTAAGGCCACTCCACCCTGCTGGGCAGAGAGGAAGACAGCGAGACACACGCCCGCGCTCCTGGACTCAGGGGGGTGAGTGGATGACATGCCAACCAAGTCTCATCTGGGGTTTGGCTCCAGAGCCAGGGGAGAGTGGTTGGTACCCAGGGGTGGGAGAGTGGTTGGTACCCAGGGGAGAGTGGTTGGTACCCAGGGGTGAGTGGTTGGTACCCAGGGGAGAGTGGTTGGTACCCAGGGGAGAGTGGTTGGTACCCAGGGGAGAGTGGTTGGTACCCAGGGGAGAGTGGTTGGTACCCAGGGGAGAGTGGTTGGTACTCAGGGGAGAGTGGTTGGTACCCAGGGGAGAGTGGTTGGTACCCAGGGGTGGGAGAGTGGTTGGTACCCAGGGGAGAGTGGTTGGTAGCCAGGGGAGAGTGGTTGGTACCCAGGGGTGGGAGAGTGGTTGGTACCCAGGGGAGAGTGGTTGGTACCCAGGGGTGGGAGAGTGGTTGGTACCCAGGGGTGGGAGAGTGGTTGGTACCCAGGGGTGGGAGAGTGGTTGGTACCCAGGGGAGAGTGGTTGGTACCCAGGGGAGAGTGGTTGGTACCCTGGGGAGAGTGGTTGGTACCCAGGGGAGAGTGGTTGGTACCCAGGGGGGAGTGGTTGGTACCCAGGGGAGAGTGGTTGGTACCCAGGGGTGAGTGGTTGGTACCCAGGGGTGGGAGAGTGGTTGGTACCCAGGGGAGAGTGGTTGGTACCCAGGGGAGAGTGGTTGGTACCCAGGGGAGAGTGGTTGGTACCCAGGGGAGAGTGGTTGGTACCAGGGGAGAGTGGTTGGTACCCAGGGGTGGGAGAGTGGTTGGTACCCAGGGGAGAGTGGTTGGTACCCAGGGGTGGGAGACTGACTGCCAGCTAATGATGATGCAACGGCAGAGATGATGACACCGATAACCGACTAGGGTTTAATTATGACTTGCTTTAGTGTGGCGTTTAGGATGCGAATAGTAGAGCCACTAAATGAAGTCCCAGAGATCGAGCCCTAAATCACAGCCTTACAACATAAGACGTCATGAAAACATATATCCTAAACCGAACCTTGAGGATAACTCGATTTAAAGAAGAAGCCCTTTTTCTTATTGATTCGTGTGGTAATGCGAAATGTAAGGACTATCACCAGGAAGGACAATAGCGGCAACAAATCTTACTTCGAGAACTAATGCCAAATAAAAAAAACAAACAAAAGAAGCTCTTTCCAGCCTTCGCCTCCCACTAAGGGCCCCAAATCCCAGAGAGACCAAACCGGCAAACAAAACATTCAACCCCCGTCATCCAGAAATCTGATGAGCATCAGTGTGCTTACACCTCATCTCTGGTGAACTGGCGGTAGGGGACCTCCTGGGATTGTCACCCCCCCCCTCGCCCTCGCAGCAGAAGAGAAAACAGATGCATCAGCACATACATAACAAAACGCTACACTCGCTGCAAGCCTCAGGACCATCAATTATTCATCCCGTCTGCTTTAAGGGGAAGCAGAAAACCGAACACCTCGGGGGAACAGGACAGAAAAACTGCAAAGTCACACAGCGCCCAGTCTTCACCCTAATTCATCTGGAGCAACTCCACCACTGAGACGAGACATAACAAACATCTCTCTCTCTCAGACAGGAACAACAACAACAACAACAAAAACAACAATACATGCAGCAACAAGGAAGGCAACAACAGCGGCAGCCTTAAATGCATTCACAATGCCACGTCTGGGCAGTACTGTCTGGATGGCTCAAATTTGCATTTTTCTGCTCCGTCCCTCAGAGAGAGATATCAGTTAATACATACATCAGGTAACATGACTAAGTGCCGAGTGTCTGGGTGGCCAGATAAGAGGCTTGATTTTACAATGAAGGTGCTTCCATTAAATAGGCTGCTGAAGCTACTAACGCCCCCCCCCCCCCCCCACCCCACCTCCAAAATCTCTCTCTCTCACACACACACACACACACACACACACTCACGGGAAAGTGCTGTGTTGCTATTAATAGCAACAGCATGAAAGAAAGTCTCGGGTTGAAGTGGCCAGTAAATAATTCATCACTCCCCCTCGTGTCTCCTCTCCCTCTCCCCGTTGTGCAGACAACAGACACAAAGGGAGAATGGGGAACGAGTGGGGAGCAGGCAGACAAGGGAGCAGGCAGACGAGGGAGGGAGGTGAATGAAAATGAGAGAGAGAGAGAGAGATGGGTGGAGGAGGGAAATATGAAGCACCTGAATGGGAAAACAAAGGCGAGTGCTCAAGAGGCATGTCACACGGGCCGTGCGGGGCAGAAGCATCCATTGTTGTGGGTCCCATATCAATGTCAACACCCATCAAAGGATGAGGGTCTCGGAGACTGCACACACACACACGCACACGCACACACACACTTTTTGTGAACTGGTCCTGAATGTGCTTTTCTTCTGTGACACAAGGGGATGTCCACAGAAGCCAAGGCCCATTTTCAGGTTCATTGCAAACCCATGCAGCCCTTGCTTATACTCTAAAAGGTTACAAATGTTCAAAAATGCTGGAACGCAAGCGATGACCTTTTCAAACAATATCCTGTCAACCTGAACCTCACATGACTGGACAGTAGTAACACACCACAGCACAGAATAGACACATATAAAAGACACACACGCACACACACACACACACACACACACACACACACACACACACGCACACACACACACACACACACACACACGTACAACAGCCAACGGGGTTCTTTCAACCTATGCATTAACGTTTTGAGCTCAAACGGGAGTCTGCCGAGATTGTGGCCGAAACTAAGCAAAAATTCCACGATAACCAAACAGTGCGTCAATTGAGGATTTTTTTCTCTTTTTTTGTAGACAGGCAGACAGCAAAAATAGAGTCCTCAGGTAAAAATAGAAGATTAAGATCGAGTGGCATTTGGCAATGACATGAAAGGTGACAGCTGTGTGTCTCTTAACTTGTATCCCTTTGTGCGTCAGTATCTCAGAATTTTTGTTAGGAGATCAGACAAGTGGAACAAAAAGTTTCTTAAATGTAGTGACATTGACAGATAGAGAGGAAGAACAAGAAGGAGAGAGAGCGAGACAGAGAGAGAGAGAGAACAGGAGAAAAAGAAAGGGAGAAGTGCGGAATCAAGAGAGCTGGCAGTCATGAAGGATTTTTGTCTCTTCTCCAGAGATAATTCGCTGGTTCTGTGGCTCGCAGGCTGCAGCGATAAAAGACTGGCGGCTCTGCTCTGCTCTGCTCGGCGCTGTCTGGGCGTGTGAGAGACCAACACACGGCCACAGAACCGCTCGGCGCTGAAGAGAGACCAACACACGGCCACAGAAGCGCTGGCTTTAATCAAGGGGAAGGAGAGCGAGCAGCCTCCCCCGCTGTGAGGAGAAACGACTTCTGCCCTTCAGACCTGCTTCGGCCCCATTGGGAAACATTCTGGTGTGCGTGTATGACTATGTATTTGTATTTCATACACACACACACACGCATAAAGTGAACATATGTGTGTGCTATTTCTATGAATGCACTTGCATGTTGCTTGTTTTGGAACATATATGTGTGTTATATGTGGTTACTCTCGTGTGTGTGTGTATGTATGCATACCATTCCACTGTCGATATGGCCCCACTCGATAGGAGCCATTTATGTCCACAGCGCACACACACACACACACACACACACACACACACACACACACACACACACACACACACACACACACACACACACACACACACACATATATGTATTTATATATGGTAATTGTACCGTTCCACAACATCCACGCCGACGCAGACACACACACTCAGAGCCACAGGAGTCATGGCAACCCTGGCGGATCTGAGTGTCTTGCAGGTAACATTAGGAGACGCTCAGAGGCAGCGTGTCCCTGGACGGAGCACTAATGCACATCTGTTCTATCTGAATTAGCCCTTTCCACGCTTCAGTGTGCACTACGAGACGACACGCTGCACCACAGGGTATTCAATTAAAGAAGGTGACAGGTCAGTTTTGGGTGGTCCCCCAATGCCTTAAGGGACCACAAGCATCCTGATCAATCAGAAAGCAGATAGGTCGACAACGTATTGATCCTCTTAACTCTCCACTGCTCAGTACCATATTTTCACGCAGTTAATAGCGAACATGGTTGTTTATCTTACGAATAGGAGTTCACTGTGTTTTGGTAGCTATGTCAGTTTTTGTGTGTGTGTGTGTGTGTGTGTGTGTGTGTGTGTGTGTTTGTAAGGGATTGTTTTTTTTCAGTCACAGGTCTGTGCTGTTTTTTCCCGGAGCTGTTATGGTGCGCCGCCACTCCTGGTCTTCGGGGACTCCGGCACCGGCGTTCCCAACTGTAATGGCGCATCTCAGCGGGGAAACTAACCCAACATTCCGTCTTCCCAGCTCACAGACCCCCCCCCCCCCCCCCCCCCCCAGTCGACTCCCAGCCAGCTCCATTAAGGATCACTGTACGAGGCTTGTGGGTCATGCTTCCAATGCCCCACTAACACAGAGTTTAAGCTTCAGTCCCAACACCATGAATGACCCCTTAGTGCGGTAACAACTTCTAATGGCCCATCCAGTTAATGGCGCTGGTTACTAAGGGGATCATTTCACCCAAAACAGCCGTGGTGAAAACAGCAAGCCTACCATTGGTGCAGGAGAGGACATAATGGCACTCAAATATGCAGATGGGGAATTTGCCCGTGCGTGATTCCTGGTGAGAAAGAAATTTCTGGAACAAAAGGAGTACTATTAAGCTGAGCCACTTCTTATCAAAGCCACTGGCCTTCCCTCTCCACCTCACTCCCACTCCCACTCTCGAGCGAATCCCACTCCTCGTCTCGTCTCTGCAGTGGCTGATTGGAGATTACACTGATAGCAGCAGCACTCTATCCATCATGGGTGTGGGGAATCCACCTACAGAAACGCATAGAGTGCCGTCTCAGCTAAACCCACTACACACACACACACACACACACACACACACACACACACACACACACACACACACTGTAATCCATCTCTGTATACATTGCATCAAGTGTGCTGTGAGCCTGGCAGTTTCTCAAGAGAGCGTTCTCATTCCAGACGGGCTTACATTTAAACGCACAACAGTGTGTGTCTGTATATAAATATATATATATATAGAGAGAGAGAGAGAGCGAGATAGAGAGAGACAGACAGAGAGAACGGTGGGTAACTGGTATAGATGTGTATTTATGGAACAAAGAAGAAGAAATGGAAGAAGACACTGAGATGGATGAGATGCCAGGTTTTGAGGTTGTCTATAAGTATAGTTATAAATAAGTAAAGTAGAAGTGAGTAAGCGATAAGCATAGTTTCCCGAAAGTGTAAATAGGTGTGTTCTGTGAGTTATTTGTGTGTGTGTGTGTGTGTGTGTGTGTGTGTGTGTGTGTGTGTTTGGGTGTCTGTAAGTGTGTGAGGGGTGTGCGAGGGAGAGAGAGCGTGTAAGAAACTAGGTGGTGTGCGTTTGAAATGAGATTACCTGCGGTGAGAGTGAGAGGACCTGTGCCAACTGGTGAGCTTAGGCAAAATGCTCAAATTGAATTTACATCCAGAGCACAGTAAATGAATGAGTACTCTCAGGACAGGATGGAAAGAGAGAGATAGAGAGAGAATGAGAGAGAGATAATGAGAGAGATAATGAGAGAGAGAGAGCGAGAGAAAGAATGGAGTATTTCATGAGTTAGAGGGGGATGTAAAGAGATTGCATAGCGTGGCCGATGGGTCACAAAATGGTGGCCCTGTCTGAGCGTAATAGAGATAATGGCCTGCCTCTCCACGGCACGCCACACTGAATACTAAACAAGAGCGGCGGCTACGTAGAGAAACCCCCCACACCTACAAGAACTTCTTTCAACCCCCATTACGCTAACAACCACCGACGACACGGGGAGAGAGATGAACACATTTAGAACATTATGTCGAATGACGACAACTGAAAACGCGTCCTTTTCAAAACAAAGGATGAACAGAACAGAACAAAACAGACAGTCCTCATTGTTTGCCTGTTTAACCAGGTGTACTTTAATTTGCCTGTTTTTCAGTTGCAGGACTGCATTGCCATCCATCCAGGACCTTTACAGCCAGCGCTGCAGGAGGAAGGCCAAGCGGATCATTTTTGACCCTAGTCATCCCTGCCACAGTCTTTTCTCCCTCCTGCCTTCTGGAAGGCGATACAAGAGTATAAGGTCCCGTACCAGCAGATACAGGGATAGTTTTTACCCACATGCCATCAGGATGCTGAACTGTCCTTGAAATATCTTTTTGCACTACAATTTGTTTCTCTTTTTCCTACCCTTTTTCTCCATTCTCCAGTATTTAATTTATTTATTCTCTAAGTTGAACGGACACTGAGCACAAAGAATTTCATTACTGATAAATGCTGTTTATGAGTAAATGATAATAAACTTGAACTTGAACTGTATGGTTTATAAAACAAGGCA
This sequence comes from Clupea harengus, assembly GCF_900700415.2. Classification (NCBI taxonomy): domain Eukaryota; kingdom Metazoa; phylum Chordata; class Actinopteri; order Clupeiformes; family Clupeidae; genus Clupea; species Clupea harengus. The sequence goes on from NC_045177.1 coordinate 6,518,315, forward strand.
GGGGGTTGACACGACTGTGGTGTGAGGTGGCACGAGCACACGAGAGGACATGGCCTTCCTGTTTTCAAACCGACAAATAGAGATTGAATAGAATAGAATAGAATAGAATAGAAAAGCCTTTATTGTCATTGTATTCATACAACGAAATTTTGAGTGCTTCTCCTGTTGGTGTGACGAGGGACAACATATAACACAACAACAACATATAACATAACAATACTACAACTATCCAAAAACAGTAGGAACAGCCCCCCAAAAAATATATATATACATTAAGAGTAGAACAAAGTGCGGTGGCATAGACTAAAGTACTTCAATAAATACATCAATTAATACAGCTTTGTTTATGCACATGTGTAAGGTGCCTGAGATGGTATGTGACTTGTAGTCTTGTGACTTGTAGATAGACAGGTAGACAGAGATAGAAAGATAGAAAGAGAGATAGAAAGAGAGAGAAAATACTTCTGTGGTTCGGTGGTTGAGTACACAGAGCATTGGTAATATGCCATCTCACCACAAATGTTGCGGAAGTGGAGATTTTTCTCACTGTCAGATGGAGTTAGCATTAGCTTGCGTACTGCCCCAGGATAGGGGGTAAAAAATAACCCAGCACTCCAGACAGTGCCAGTGTCACAACTCTGGCAGTAGAATTACAGGGATCAAGTCTGACGCGTCAACCCCTTAGGGCCTCAACTGCCAGCCATTCAAACACATGTCCCCATTTTGGACCTCTGACAGGCTGGATTTAAATGCATCTCCTGGCATTAAAAATCTTGTTTACAGGGCCCTGTGACAGAACGAATAATGTCATCGTAAAAATGTTATTGGTGTTGTTTTATTTAGCAATGTAGCCCCTTATATGCAGTGGTATCCATTATCTGCACGAGATGGGCCTTTGTAGCGTAGGCAAACAGCAGTGAATCAGAGCCGTCATGGTCTGATGCCTGCAATAAAAGTCCACGTGGCGAGATTTAGAGGGCTCGTCGGTCGGTCGCTGTGACTTTCCAGTCGATGACTTCCTAGCCATCTGCCGACGGCATTGATTGAAGCCCCCTGGTGGCCGGAGACCCAATGGAAGCCGGGCGATGGGCTGGACGCAAGGGGGGGAAAGAGAGGGAGGGGGACGGAGGCTCTGACGCACATTGCGAGGCCGTGCCGGGAGCAAGACGAATGGGACGAGGGCGTCTACCCGCGGCCCGGGCTTTAGCCGCCGCAGCCTGGCCGTCCGCACCTCGGTCAGCACTCAATCTGCCAAAAAATTCAATCAGCACTTTGGCCAAGGCTGCACAGCTGAGACAGACAGATGCTCTCCACACAACCCATCACCCGTCGCCCACCGCCGGCAGCACTGTCTGTCACACTGAGCCCCTTCGGCCCCTCTGCCCCTCGGCCCCTGCAAGGGCTGGGTGGGTGGATGGATGGCTTCCGCTCACAGGCGAGGTGATCATGGCGAGAATGATTGGGTAGAGCCTGCATGTACGCATGTGTGTGAGTGTGTTTAGTGTGTGTGTGTGTGTGTGTGTGTGTGTGTGTGAGAGAGAGGGGGAAAGGGGTGTGGGGGGGAGATGCAGTTACTCGTCAAAAGATGAGTGTGGTCATTCACTGCTGACTCTGCCCAGTCATTCATCTGTCCTTTTTGCGAGTGAAGACTGCAGCAGGACCAATGTGGTGTGAGTGTGTGTGTGTGTGTGTGTGTGTGAAACCAAATGAAAATGTGTCCGTGCAGCATCCCACACTCCTACTGCCCGGCGCAGCTTAAATGACATCAGCGGGTAGTGTAGGAAGTGTGTGTGTGTGTGTGTGTGTGTGTGTGTGTGTGTGTGTGGAACGCGCTGGCTAAAAATAGCCCACCCCTGCCACACACTTCATTAGCTCCCGCCTCCTATATGATTAAACCCAGCCGTCCCGTGGGAACTCGAGGCACAAACACACGGACAACAGGAGACGTGGGGTTTAATCTTACACCTCTGAGAACATGGCCAACATGCTGAGAACAGAACATGGCAAGAGCGTGTGAAATGAAAAGAGCTATTCAGACTGACGGATTGAAACGGACCTTGATCAAATCACAGCGGGTCCGTGGCCATTACACGGTGTTTGCACACTTACAGATTAGCATATTGTACGTCAGTCTTGATCAGCCTTATTATTACACTATCAATGACTCAATCTTGTCGCCTCAGATACACACTTTGATTTTTTTCATCTGCCTTGCAGTTAAGGGCATGTAGAGACCAGTTACAATACAATTCTCCCCTGACGATTAAGAATAAAAGGATCCCACCCTTTGGTAAAGGTGGCCTGAATAGTGAGTGGAGTCCTCTCCTCTAACCAAACCAACCTGAAGAAATGATAAGCCTCCAACTAAAGGCAATGATTATATGCCCCCCACTAGGGCAAACAACACATTCCTGACCACAGCAAACCAGGGCCAGCACCCTTACACGTCGACCCCCCCTCGGCAGATCTGCAACACGGGCAGTGTGTTTTGACACCATCAGATTAGTACCAGTCCCCTTTTCCAAGAAACAGAGCTGCAGAATGCCAATCAGCTGACTCCCTGTCTCTTAACTACAATGTCATCACCTCTTGCCCCATACCTTTCCAACAAGTAGACCTTCACATTGTTGTGATGCTTACTCAACTACCGCAGCGGGGACAAGTGCCAAAAATAAAACATGCAGTGTATCTCTGCATACCCGCATTTTCCACCATGGGTTGGCCACCATGACTCATAAGCTCTGTAATTGCGAGTTACTTCAGTAGACTTTAGTCTTCGGCAAACATGTCTCTTCTTCACACCAGGCGTCCTGCTCATCAGGTGTAATGAGGAAGAGAATAGGTGCTCTGTGATATTTCTCACTGCGTGACCCCTTGGGTCTCCCTAAAGGTTAATTCCCTTTCATCATTCTCCGGTGTTGGCCTCGACTTGGTGAAGAAGAAAAAAGGTGATGAGGAGGAATCTGACATTCACTTCCGTGAGCGTGGTCTCCCATCACGCCACCCATCCCATCGCCTGGCCTTCAGAGTGCCCTTAAGAGACACCCTCATCAGTCTGGGAGAGATCTGTCTGGCTTCCAATAGACCTTTTCATCCACAAATGAAAGTCTCTCGCTTTTTTACCACTCACCCGTGGCCAGCCAGACAGACTCCTCATTCAAGCCCAATTTTGGTTTTGAGCACAAAGTGATGGCAACTGAAGGATTCAACGAAAAAAATAATTCTCAAATTGTTCATAACACCTCATACCAAAGGTGAACTTTTCAGGTGTTTAATATATATATATAAAAAAAAAATTGGTCAGCCTTGCAGAGGAAAGTTATTTGAGCTCTGGGAAAATGTAATAACATCATAAAATGGGAGTCTGTGTGCGAGAAGCAGCCCTGATACACGGCAGGAACGCAAGAGTGAGAAGAAGATGATGAGTTATGGCTTTCGGAGTGCGTGGTGAGCAGCTGTGGGGGTGGAGAGAGACGGAATCTGTATTAGCATATCACACAGACTGCACTCTTGGACATGATAAAAAAAAATAGCTTATGGGTATAATAACTCAGTGCAGGGGAAACAATAAGAAAGCGAAGAACGAGAGAAGCCAAGACAGACTTGGGGAAAAACAACATGACTCAAGCCAACCTGAGCTCACTAAACAAACCATTACTTTCCGTCTTTTTCCATCTCACCAACCTAGGAGAGGAAGCAGACGCGGGGTCTGCCGTCAGTTAGAATTATGTTCTGCAACATGGCAGAGGTAATCCGAGTTCACACTACAATATTAAAAAGATTTGTAACAAACAAAAAACAGCCAGATGTCCCATACTGGGGGCTGATATTTTCAAAGAGAATAAAAGGAGTGAACATTCAGGGATGACCTCCACCTGAACTCATAATCCATGCAGCAAGACACGTCCCGTTCAAAAAAAAAATCCCTCATCTTACCACTCTGCTTTTAGTCTTATTTTCTTGTATTATTATTACTTAAAAGGCTCCCAATACACATTACTTGAGTACCTTTTTCAATCCTTGGCAAAATAGTATGCACATTAGAAGGGAAAAAAAGAGAACAAAAAGAAAGGAACCACATAAAGCAGTTTATGCAAGTCTGCTGATGAGGCCTCAAAGAGAGGAAGAAAATGAATGAATAGAACATGCCAATAATGACACAAACACACTCCGTGAATATGAATATGACTATGACGACAGCGGGGAAAAACAGGGGCTTTTATGCGTCGCTGTCAGCCGCCTCCTTTTAAAAGCTGCAATTTATCTGCGTTGGGGTAAAGGAGACCAAATCCTATTAGAGAGCTCATAAACTAGTCTATGTGGCTGAGCGTTGAAGAAGCCTTGCTGTGGAAAGTGTCTGAGCTGTATTTCACTTCAAGGCAAACTACATTGAACAGCACAAACTACATTAAATGGCACAAACTACAGTGGACGGCACAAACTACATTGAACGGCACAAACTACATTAAATGGCACAAACTACAGTGGACGGCACAAACTACATTAAATGGCACAAACTACAGTGGACGGCACAAACTACATTGAACGGCACAAACTACATTGAACGGCACAAACTACATTAAATGGCACAAACTACAGTGGATGGCACAAACTACATTGAACAGCACAAACTACATTAAATGGCACAAACTACAGTGGACGGCACAAACTACAGTGGACGGCACAAACTACATTGAACGGCACTGTACTGCAGGTCTGGTCTGTGGCTCCTTTAAAGTTCATCCTGCTGCCCTAACACTATACCCCACAGTGGTGCTGTGGCAAATTCACTCAGGCTTGCTTCCTTATATGGCAACACTGCCCAGGGCAGGCCCAATCATAAATCTCTCTCCGTTTCACAGCAGCCAATAGTTTATCTTAGTCCGACCAGTGCAGCACTTCGACCATGGAGGATAGTTTATAATGTGACGCAGCTCATTTCAATACATACCCCTAACAACAAGAGCCCTTCCTCTCTCTTCCTCTCCAGGAGTTGAATAGAACAAAACATCACCGATTGTTTCACACATCGACCTCTGAATATTCTTTTTCCCATGAGGAACAAAACAACAGCTCTATGACAAAATACAGATAAAAAGAGCCCAGTTTTATAAAAATAGCAATTTCTTTACAACAATATTAAAGCTTTAAACAAATGCACTGGTATGATAGTGATTGTTTAAAAGGGTAAATTATGGATAATATGACATGACAAATGACACAGTCTTCTTGTTCCTCGAAGATGTCTGATCGGGCCAAGTCGTCGTCATTGGCTATGACGTAGATGGCTATTTTTTCCCCACAAGGTTCAATGAGGGTTTTTATCCCCAATTAGCATTCAAAACGCCCAGTCCAAGGTCGACTCGGCGCGGTGGCATGGTGCTTGCCGTTACTCATGCGAGACTGAAGGACAGACCCTCCATAAGAGTGGGATGTGAAATCTCCATTTAAACTGCGCTTCAACTGCTAGTTCAGGGCTATACTGCGTCACAAATAAGCAGTAGAAATTTACCTGAATACAAATATGTTGTCCGGGAAGGGAGAAATTATGTGATGCACACAAATATAATTGGTTTTACCCGAATTTGTTCACGTTATTCATGATTGACATGTCTGTGAGTCAGCCATTATGTATCTTCAAATCGATTCATATCTTTGTCAATGGCCACAAGCTAAAAATTGGACTGGCTTGGTTATTGAGTACGCTATCGTTGCGATACCAGGTGTCTGGCCTGTCATTCAGTTCAGCCGTACGTTATAAAGAAGGTGTAGGCTAGTGATGGACCATGACTGAAAGTCGCGTCCGCTCACGTTTGCTGAGCCCCATTTGAAAATAATGTCCTGGCTACGCCACTGGTAT
>NC_045177.1:6529174-6564174 GCF_900700415.2 Clupea harengus
AGGGAGGGAGGGGGTGCGGAGGAGTGGTTGTAGTGCAGTTAAATATAGAACGACTTCCACCAGGTCTCCTCCAGGGCAAAAGCACCACAACATAAAGCCTTCATGCAGAGTACCGGAAGCCGTCGTAACCTTTAGTTCCATTGGGACCCGTGATGGAAACGCCAATATTTGTGACCTTGCCAATGGAAACGCACAGCAGAGCAGAAACACAGGTGATAGGTGAGGTCTGACGGAGGCCAGTAGGCCATGGGAAAAGACTATTTCTGCCGTCCCAAGGGAACGGAAACTATGTAACAATAAAAGAAGACTGCCTGAATTTCCATTAGACCTTTTGATGCCTTTGTTTCAATGAGACAACAATTTCCCACGGAAGAATGGTGCGTTCTGATTGCATAATCTCTAACCATTGAAAAGAACACCAAAGTGAGCAAATAAAACTCTATAGACCTGAGCTGAATGGTTTCGGGGCATTTTGTGACAACTATAGGACACCTTTATTCCAGGGAAAGGGGTATTTCTGAGATGTGCAAAGGCTTCTGAAAGAATGTGGTCACTCTGCAACCGTTGTTATGGGAAACAAAACCGTTACTCCTTTTCACATGCCCACAAAAGAGATTGGTTGTGAATCCCAATTACTTCACAAGTACTAGTTAATCACAATCGTCCCTCTGGACAGGAAAATTGATGGTTCTGAATGGAACCAGGCAGAACCTAGAAGGATTGATGCTCAAATGATAGCCTATTGAGTTTCTGTTTTAATGCATAAAAACAAACTGGACCAGCTTCAAAAAGGTTTCAGCTTTCCTCAAGCTTCCTCCGTGTACATGCTACAAATAGAATTTAAAAAGACACTCAGATATTTTGTGATATCTTTTCTCCAGTACAACTAGAATGGCGTTGTTGTACCACGTGGATATTGATGCATTGATATTAACTAGAGATGGGTCATGATTTTCAAATATTCGTTAAATTATAAAAAAATGAAATAGTTTATGCGACTATCATCTCGTCTTAAGAAATATATTTTGCCTTGTTTTTATCGGCGCCTGCTGATAAGGTGTTACTACCGCTAGTTACTACTGTGCGTTACTTGTTTACCAGGTGCTGATAAAACGTGTGTGGCTTTGTTAGATTAGATGCAACTGTACAAACAGGAGTCAAATAAAAGTCGAATAACTGTTGAATAATATTCAAACAGTATCCAAATTGTTCCCTGCGATTATCGAATAATATTTTCGCTTGAAATGCCCATCCCTTATATTAACAATACAGCGAGCTAGAGGGTAAGTTTGAAGAACATGGAAATGATCTAAGTTACAAACGCCCATAAATGTCTTGAGTAAAATTTGAACATCCCTTTGAGAGGCACTTAGTGCTTGTTGCCTCAAAAATCACATTCAGTGGAGATTTATCAACTTCATTACCTTTCCCCAGACAACCAGCTCTCTGATTTCCTTGTTCACGTCACTAACTGAAATTGGAAGGGATACATATTCATCACCCTGCTTTCGCATTAGCAAGTACAGCTGTACAGCAGCCAATTAAAATCCACTTAGCCGATAAAGTGCTTGTGTAACACTCCGCAGAGGAATGAGCCTTTGCCATGACTAATGTCACGGATCGGAACAACATTATTGGGGTGACATAAAAAACAAAAACCCACTAAATGGGGTTGGGTCGACAGTGGTGCACCAAAAAGAGGAAGCTGCATGCAGTGAAAACCACTCTGGTTTGAATGGCCATATTGATCCCTTGGCATGGCCGAGAGGAGGTGAATGCCACTGACAACGGCAGTTGTCATAGAGACCCTTTTGCAAACAGTGCTAGTGTTGTCTATTCCTCACCATCAACCGGAGACATCTAGCTGATTACAATGATGGGATGAGGGAACAAAAGAGCTCTGGTTTGAATCAAACATTATTGCACACGTGGACACATAAAATGGTCATTTCAATGACTACTTGGCATCTTAAGGTTCCAGGTGATGGATAGCTGGCCACTTGTTTGTGGTCAACACTACGGAAATGCCACGGAGGCGATTTATCCTGAAGACATCAGCCAAGTGGCTACAGCTTGGAAGCGAATGGATCTTTCAGCAGGACAATGATTGAAACCTCCAAGATGGGAACAAAATGTCTGATGGACAACAAAGTAAAAGTTTTGGAGTGGCCATCACAAGGCCCTGTTTCTAATCCAGTAGTTTGTGGGATGAACTGAAAAAGGGGGTTCGAGCAAGAAGGCCCTGCAAACCTGATTCAGTTGTACGAGTTCTGCCAGGAGGAATGGGACAAAATTATCCCACGTTACTTCATCCCCAATTATTAAACTTCAGACCTCAACTGTACACCATACCACAAACCAGGCAGGGATTTTAGATTTCACCTCATTCCTGCTCAACCTTCCTATTAGCGAATCTCAGCATGAGGGTTTTTTTCATATGCATAATTATTTTATGCATAAAACTTTCCATCTGTTTAGTATAAGGTTACCGTTCAAGGGCATGCAGTTTCAAAGGTTTTACATCTTCAGTGAGAAACATGAAACATGGCTGTTTAATCTGTTTATCACAAAAAAAACGTAAAAGACTAATGGATGAGTGTCAGTACATTTAAAATTCCAAACTGACTATTCAACCTTAATCCATTTTCAACTTTAATTGCTTTGCCTGCCTTGCTTTTATATTCTGCTTTAAAAATCCTGGCTCACACCAAAACCTTTGTAAAATAGTGCAATTGCTGTAAGCCCATGCAGGTCCATGCGGCAGAGTTAGGAAGAGGTTACATTATATTACAGACTGTGCCAAAACTCTGTCCCAGTAAAGAGTCCTTGTGTTTGCCCAAAGCATGCCCAACTGGCACGCAGCCCACTGGACAGTACAGTTCCAGCTTGCCAGTTTCCCATGGGATGGTGCCCCCTCTACGGCATCCCTGAGTGAGCCAGGACAGCTCTGTCGTTTATCCCCTTTGTGAGCGATCGGCATTCATGGCCAAGGGCCTCACAAAGGCCATTTGTAATGGTAAACAGTAGATGGACTGCATTTATTCAGTGCTTTTTCTACTCAATTGAGCCCTCAAAGAGCCTCAAACCTCACCTACTGATGAGCAGGGTTCAGCTGTGCATTGGGCCGTCAAATCAGATTGTCAGTTGGCTCAGGGTCATGCTGGAGGACACTTTAACAGGAGGCCAGGAGACGCAGTTCTTGCTGCTCATCCACCCATCCGTCAGCGCTACCGCAGTCCCATTCTCAGTTCCTGACCAGTCAAGGAGTGCTCTAATGTGGGGAGCCCACGGCTGATTTTTCTTTTCTTTTCCGTTCAATGATCCCCTCCGCATGACTGATCACCGTCGGTGGGCAAGGAACTGCAAAAGCAGCTACTGGGCACAGCACACCCTGAGTCTAATAGCACCTTGAGTTCCTGAAATATGTTTGGAAGTGTGATAATAAGGTCAAGTTGGTCGTGACGGTAATTTGTGTTGGGTGACTCAGTCTAATGGAGATCAACCCCTGGGCACTGGTCTCATACTAATCAGGGATGGAAATTAGGCACTCAAGTGGCGGGTCAATTTGATCAACCTATAATGGTGGCGGGTAAACAAAGGGGGCATTTAACAAACATAATTGACGCGATTGAATCGCTCCGTGTAAAAGTTAATCTAAATAGAGTTGTTACTTACTATTAAAAAGGTAAAAGTTATCTACATCACCTCATGCATAACGACCAATCAAAGTATGGTTCGGGCCACTGAATGCCAATTTGATTGGACATGAAATTCAAAGCCAGAGAGTGTGTTCCTCTCAGTCAATCGCTCATTAATTTACAAAGTTGAGTAAATCTGACAAACTATTTTAACAACAATGTGATTTACATTGCGGGTGTAAAGACACCGGCTGTCTGTGGGCCTTGTGTTTTTTTAAACGAGACAAACGTTGTAGAAAAGTTAGTTACACACAATAGTGTGATTACAAAATGATGGCTGGTGAAAGAAAAAAAATCTCTGATACTAATTGCTCTGAGTGGGTGACAATAGCAATGGGAAGTGCCTTGCTTTCTCCCTTCCATGCTAGATGCACATTCGGCACTCGTTCAGAGTTTCTTCCCGACTTTTCCGGAACACGGTTCATCCCCACAGCCTTCATCTGCTTGTTAGGCTCTTTATAATCATGGCAGAGTGTGAGAGGGTTCCGTGGGGGTGAAATACCTGCCACTCGTCCGGGCTCTGATCAGCCCTAGATAGAGAAGGCAGCACTCTGGTGTCTGACGGAGCGACTTCATTAACCTTGAGAACTGTGGTGGGGGTGGGGGAGGTGAGTGGGGTATGAGGGAGGGGGCAGAGAGAGAGCGAGGGAGAGAGAGGACATGAGAAATACAGAGAGAGAAGTTGAGATGGGGAGAGAGAAAGATAGGCAGCAAAATACAGACAGGTATGGAGAGAGAGGGATCAACAGATACATGGATAAGGGAGACAAACAAAGAGAGAGAGAGAAAGTTGTTGGTTCGCTGGGTTGCTTTGAGAAAGAAACAGAAAGATAGATGGATATATAGATAGAGAGATACTGAGAGCACAGTAAGGTCAATGGTTGACTTGAGGGCCAGGGCAAGGCCTTCAGTGACCCTCCTTCGCTGAAGAAAGTGGGAGTAACATCCTCCCAAAGGACAACCTCAAAGGCTCTGCTTTGAACCCGACTCTGGCTATTTCCTGTGCCGTGTCTGTTTGTGCGTGCTGCCTTTGACCTCACAAAAGCTCGGCGGATGGAAAGTCTTCCTCTGTGCCAAGGATGACTACATCAAACCCTTTCAGAGCTGTGCAGTCTCCCCAGCTCCTTCAGTCCGACTGTGCGCTCTGTCTGCGTGTCTCACATAAACCTGACCTTGTCCACACTCACTCCGGTCAACTACAGGGAGCAGCCGTAACTCTGGAGGCAGTGAGATGTCTCTCTCCCACAACGGTGTGTCACCGCAAGGTCGGGGGACTTGTGGATGAACTCCAATTATTCCCCCTTTTCTGAAGGCATGTTGTGAGCTGTGTGCTTCCCACTGAAAGGACTATTGCATGCGATTTGACCCTTTGAGAGAAGCTGACGGGAACGTCTGACTAAACTGGGAAAGATAGGGGCAAGCCGGCTGGCTCCCTCTCTCCGTTTTTCATCCAGCCAGCCTCTTCTGCAGTTACATCCTGAGAACTGGAACTGCGCCCATGTTGACAGAACAAACACGTTTTTAAAGAGCCCCTGTCGCCGTTAAAATGACGGCTGGCCTACATGCGGGTTTTCCAAAACACTTTAGGCTGACAGGAAAGGACGGGATGACAGAGCTCAAATTAAAGCGCAGGTGACATTGCGAGAACGCAGAGAAAGACGGCTGGCCGTCGTTATCCATCAACTTTACTTTTGAGGGGGCGAAGAGCCTCCCCCTCTCAACACAGACGTGGAGGCCGAGTACGGACGCATACACACAGTCACTCTGACGTCAGAGCGGCGTTTGCCCCATTTCCAAAGAGGCGTGCGACCTTCAGCTCGCCCGTATGCTTTGGCTGAATCTAATCTGTCCTCCCTCGTGGCTCATGATGTCTGACGTCATCCCAGGGAGAGGGAGAGGGCATGAGGGGGGGGAGAAAGGGAGAAAAAAAAACTCTTCTGTTTTCAGCAAACACCCTGCTGCGCAATGCCAGGACAGGGGCCTGCAATTTAAAACAATTCATAAAGCAGGAAGCTTTGTTTACCACAGGCGGCCTGACTGCGAGCGCCAGCTCCATTCCCCTCCGTGTGTTGACTCTGACTATAAACAGAGCGACAGAGCTCAGGCCTGAGAGGAAGGCCCACATAAAGATGTCTGGCGTTTAAACCACACAACACATCATCTCAACATGGAATAAATGTTTATTTACCGGAAACAAGCGTCTCAGAAAAGGCAGAGCTCAGCTGTGTTTATCCTACACCAACAACCCCCCCCCCCCCCCCCCCATCTCTCCCCTCCCCTCCCAACACAACCCCCCATAGCTTAAGGTCATCTTTAGGCAGGAGTCACACCATGACTAAGCATCAGAAGTTTTTACAGTATAGCTTTCAAAGGGGGGGGGGGGGGGGGATGGAGACAGAAATCAGAGAGCTCTCCACTGGGTCCTGTGCGTATATTACTTTTTCCATTAGGGCGTCTGCCTTTATTGCCCATCATAAAGCTCACTGAGGGAAGCATCAAAGGAACCCCTCTAGTGTGACGTGAAACAGTGTTGATTCTGTTCTGGGTGCTCTTAAGCGGAGCCCAATGCTCATTTTCCCCCACTCAACTGTTTTTGTTTGCTGCGCGTAAAAAAAAAAAAAAAGAAAGCCTCTTTTCGACGCAGTGAGGCATGAAGACCGATTGATGATAATCAAAATAATGGCATGACCCAGAGGGGATTGAGCACAGGAAAAGCACATAGGCGTTTACATATGCAGTCATGTCCTTATGGAAGACAGCACAGCCTTTCTCCTATTAGCGAAACTTCATTTGTTTTGAATGAAAAGAACAAAAGATGCATTCTGTTCAGTGCAGGGACTTTTCAATGCACCCATTACAGTTAAATTGGGACTATATCTATCTGAGTATGACTACAGGGACAGAGTTTTCTGTACTTGAAAGGTCAGTGTGTCCCGCTCAGTTGATTATGCTCTGTTTGCTTTGTTTCAGCTCCTACACTCTTCACTTCAAGGTTCACTTAAATTGATGCATTAAATTGCACAAGTATGAGCAGCGCTAACCCCAATCATACAGGGATTTGACAGGTCACGCAAATCACCACACTCTGTATATTTATCTAATGCTTTGGTTTGAGACCTTCATGCTAGCGTAAGGTTAAGTGTTGCTTTCAAGATAAACTTGTGACGTGTATGTTTGTAGATCTCAAGATCAAAAACATAGCGGTGTACATGTAAGTAGTCTCAGCCTCAGATAGCCCTGTCGCAAAGTGCCATAGACTGTCAGTCGTGTTGTTAACTATGCTGAGAAGACTGTGGTAATCTGTCACTTCCATTCTGACCGAGTATTTGAGATGTCAGTTACATGAATACACACTTTACGCACAAATACACACAAATTATGCTACACATAATATAGCTTTCTCATGGCCTACAGCTATTTGCAATCTTTGGTTAGCTGGTTAGCTGTTTTGCATGTCACACATCCTGTTAAAGCAGCAATACAGAGTTTTGTTCCAAAACGAGTATGCTAACTACCTAAAAGGCATGCAAAACCTTGCAAACACCACCAACAGCCCAGCTGACACTGATAGAAGCTTGCCAACACACTAACTGGTGTCTTTTGGCAGTTGAGCTGGCAATGTCATGGCTGTGAAAGCTTTTCTTCCATGTTTACAGGGTGTACCAGCCCGTTACACAGAACTACATAGGGCATATCCTGGATGGCTAGTGGGGAAGACACAGGTGTTTATCTGTCCTTCACATGACCATATGCTATCAAAATGAATTTGAGGATGTTACCAAAACTAGTTGCCTATAAAACCATATCTCAAAAAGTGTCAAATTGTTGCATAGTGTTACTTTAAAGAATATTACCTGGCTATCCTCATCTAACATCCAGTAACCTGTTTGGGCAGAAGTCAAACATCTAGGGTACACCTAGCTCGTGAGGCAATCATGTATCTTCAAGGTAAAGTCCTTTTAATATGTGCTGTCCTATTTCAGTGCATTCAAACTGTCCACACTGGGTTGGCTACAGAGAGCTAGCGTATGACTTTGCTGTTCACGGGTACAGGGTTGAGGGGGAGTGAGACAGGCGCACACAGTTTGAAAGAGAACTATGGGGCCTGGAGGCAACACAAACAAAGAGTACAGACGCCGCAGCATGGAAAGTTTCCTAGAATTATGGTGAGAGCAGAGGCCAGTAAACACTGCAGAAACACACAGCACTACAAGAGCCTCGCACTAAAGCCTTATGTCACGCACACACACACACACACACACGCACACACACACAATATTAAAGGGATTGTAGGGTCTGCAATGAGAGTTTAAGGGAACAGGCCAACCAATTTCCTCTAGAGGCCCACCCTAACAGCAAAACACACAGTCACATACAACAGCACACTGATTTAGAGACCGACCCCTGACCTTTACTGCGAGTGGGAAAACCAGGATTGCAGGATTCCAGGTGCACAAAAACAAAGTCATTGGGATCACTTCACCGCTGTGTCTCAAACACTCGCTGCCTTGACAACCCTGCAGCACATGGGCCACAGAGTATGAATGCGAATACTGGAATGTTGACATTACGTAAAATGACCATCCCTACTAGTAGCCGAGGGAAATTAGTTAACGTTAGCTATTCTTAGCTGAAGCTCAATGCTTACCTGTTCACGAGAAAATTAGCCAACTCGGCATTCCGTCTTAAAATCCTAGAAGGCTCTTAGCTGTCTCCATCTTTCATATACATCTCGAACATTTACCTGCATTTGACCCGGTCTCAGGTCAAGCTTTTTATAAGAATGCAGAGGCTTTCTTGGTTGGGTAGAATCAAACATTTTGTCTTTTGGTCCAGTTTGTTTGTTTCCTTTCGTGGCAGCCATACGCTGTGTTCATGTCCTTATTTGGCAACCCAGGGTGTCAAAATGGTACTGGAGAAATGGGCAACGAGCGGAATCACACAGACCAAAACACAAACAGATGTTCCTCTCCAGAACAGATATTTTAAATGAAGAATATACTGACTGTAGCATTGTTGTTGGTGAAGCCAGTATTTCAGTTTTGCGTGTTTCCTTAATCTCTGGTGACATATCATTTTAATTTTATGATTTAGTGCAGTACATTTATTACATATTGGTCCTTTAAGGTTGTCAGTTATAACTACACAGAATTTTGAGGGTGTGATCCTTGAATGGATTAGCCATCCGCTGTCTTGAAACGATCACAACAATCTTTATTACTTTCGTTTAGTTTTACATTTTCTTCAGGTAAATTATTTTATTTCAGTTTACGAAAAGGTCTCAAAACCATTCGTTTTTGTTTTCGTTTTAGTTTCAGTTTATGATCATCACCCTGGAGTGTGTGTGTGTGTGTGTGTCATATCGCTTCATGGGGTAAGGTCAGGTGGTCACCACCAAAGACTTGGACTGCAGTTTAGGCAAACAACAGCTGGCTCCGACGCAAAGCAGCAGCGTTGGCATCTCAAGGAATGGAATTCGCTCTAATGCCGATCAGATTCCTTAAGCCTCTTAAAATATAAACCCCTTGACCAAAGATGAGGAACAACAGCCCCCCCGCCCCCCCCCAAAAAAAGAGCGAGAGAAAGAAACATACGGTATACAGTATAAGGCATACGGTCTGAAGGCTCCCTGATATAATTTGTCTTGGCTACCTGGCTAAAGCACGGAACAACAAGCTCTTGATCTCCTGAGAAATTAAAGTTCCACCCTTATCCCCACCAAAAAAAATAAATCCCACAGACTGTTGGAAAAACTTCAAGAATGATGGCGTCAAAGCTGGGGACGTGGGCTTGTTTAGAAGCCCACACATTCCTTCTCTGAGAGGTCAGTGGAGCAGGGCCCTGCCTGCTTGGTCTTAAGCCCTGCCTATTATCAGCTCGGGTGCACCATCATTCAGGGCTCAACATCATGATCTGCCTTTATTATGAGTTGTGAGTGTATGTGCACACGTGTATGGGTTTGTGTGTGTGTGTGTGTGTGTGTTTTGTGTGTGTGTGTGTGTGTGTGTGTGTGTGTACTACAATAGTAATTGAACCAATTAAGTCTGTGAATACAAAACGGTTTAAACGGTGTAAATGTAAGAGTTCCATTAGCATGAAATGATAGCTAGTTATCTAGCTGACATAACAGTCTTCTCAATTTAACTTGTTAAATTATAATAGCAAAGGGTAGAAACACTCAAAGTTGTCTGTGCAGCTCGTAAAATTGCATGGCTTTGAATCTTTACATCACAAATTTTGGCTAGTGAAGGGGTAGATTTTTGCTTTGAACATTATACACTAGCAAGCGGTACTCCACTAATTAATTAATTAATAGGGCAATGCATCTCCCAGAGGCAAACCTCTCACTACAATTTCATAATATCTGTACATATTTCACAAAATTCACAAAATTTGGCGTACGTCCAAGGAATGTGGTAGTCATGCAGTGTGTCAACTTTCGTGAACTTTGAACCTTGACATGACAAGATATTGGCATAATTGGATAGATAATTGGATTGGATTATGGGCTACTTGGTAGATAATTGCATTGAACGTTATTCACTAGGTGGCGCTACTTCACAAATGAATCGTAATGAGCAAGGGGAACACTGATTCAAAAAAGTCAAAATAGCCTAATGCAATTTGGTTAACGCCATGGTTTGAGTAACCATGACACAACAAGCCTTTTGCTGGATATGTACCTTCCATCCTTGTTTGCAGCAGCAGGTCTGAGAAAACGCATAAATATATTTGGGCATAAATAAATGATCATATGATGTTGTCGGTCACGGCCAATGAGGACATTTTGTGGAAATAATGTTAGCCGTACCAACAGTATTTTTTCTGACAGAGGAGATGCATCAGGATAGTACCTTTTTTCTTCATCAGGAATTTAGATAAAAATAAACAGATGACACATAATCAAAGATTTGCAATTATCTCCCCTGATCTAACGACCAGATAACCCCTGATTGACCCCTAGGGGAAACGGTTCTCTGCCTCTGATTAAAGGAGGAGGAACTACTGTAGTTCTGATTTTGATTTAAGGAAGGGGAAGAGTTCTCTAATTATGACTGAAGGAGGGGAAACGGTTCTGTGCTTCTTAATTAGGGACTGTGACTTGACCACACTTGGCCAGCCTTCATTGCAACCAAACACTGCTGGATCAGTTGATCAGCCAAGCAAACACAGATAAAGAGCTGACCTTCTGAAACGGACACTCTCTGTTGTGCTGAGCACTCCTTCTTGTAGTCTTGCGTAACAGGAGATAAAGAAGTGCACAACATAAACAAAGGTGACGGTAAAGAAACTGCTGACTGTGGTTTGTCCAGCTGAGACAGGAGAAATAATATTGAACACTGGCCAACATAGTGATAAAAGATTAAAAAAAGAATGCCATCAAATTACAGGAGAGCATATGAAGAAATGACACACACACACACACACACACTCACTCACAGCTGTGTGTAGGGATGGGAAGGGTGGAGGCTGTATCTCTGGACAAAGGCCAGATTAGATCATAATTAAAGCCTCACGCTGCCTAATCCTGGGCCTATGGGGGTGGGGCGGGGTGGGGGTACAGCTGAAAAGGGCCACAGCTGACATCTGCAGTGCAGAGGAGTACATCAGAACAAAAGCGAGCACAAAAACAAATGGAGTGATAGTTAATGGGTTCTAGACAGTGTAGAGTGATGTAGTGTGTAATAGATTTGTTTATACGTATCTATCCACTGTACCTATCTACCAATCTATCCATCTGTCAATAGGCTTAGGCAACAGTGATAGAGAGGTAAAGAGAGAGACTAAACGGCATAGGCCCTTACCTCTTCAAGATAACATTGCATATCTGCTGTGTCTCCATACCTGAACTTATTAATACTTAAACTTATAATATAAATATTCATCTATACAGAGAAACACACAGAGACCCACAAATAAACCAAGTATTCATGCACATTCACAAGTCTACAGTGTCCCATTAAAATACCAGGGGACACGCACAGACACACACACAGACACACACTCAGTCAGTGATAATCACTTCTTACAAAATGCCATGGCACTCGATTCCGAGAATTTCCCCAAGCACCGTGCGGTGATATTCAGCCGGGGGGACAATGAGAGCAGTGTTGCACTACTCGGCTCCGCCGTCTGACTCTGCCAATTAAAAACGCGTTTCAAGGTGAGCGAGAGTGAAACCTTCCATGCTGAAGTGAGCGTGACTTTAATTTGCACTAAGAGCACAACCTCCATCCACCCCCCCCACCCACCCCCACACCCCCTTTCCTTGTAAAAAAAAACCCCACTAAAGAGCTGATTAAGAAGGACCAGCATCTGAACATCTGCCCCGTGTTTGTGTTTCCGAGGCTGTAAAACTCTGACAGGGTTTCACTGGTGTGGCCGATTCAGAGTGGGGTGGAAACTTCATGTGGCATGATGGGTTGCTGTGTGAACAACCTGAGGCTACTTTAAGCCCTGCTTACCCATCACTGCACACAAGCACACACACACACACAAGCACACACACACACACATGTAGCCTATACACTCGGACATACAAAAACACCGTCAACCATCGGGGGTGGGTGGGTGGGTGGGGTGGACAGGCTGAGCTGAGCTGAGCACAGGCAGGCTGAGGAGCTGTGTAAGCAGTCAGGACCCATGACATTACCCCCGTTGGTATATCTGGTGCCATAAACCCACACGCCTCCATGACAACCATAATCCTCTGGCCGCTCCTGCCGCACTCCGGCACGGGCACTCTCTTCTCTCAGCACTCAAGGAGAGCCGTGATCAACACGAACTAGGAAATCTGAACCTGTCGAAAGGATTAGCTGTCAACAGGGCCATATGTCTGGAAGTGGCCACTCGCCGCCGCACTCAGTTCAGGTCAGCGGTGGTGCCGCCGACTAGTGCTCACCACAAACCCTGCGTGCCTTCCATGTTGTTTTTATGGAGCTGTAGAACTAACACCAGTAACATCTGCCACTTCAAAATGATTTATTCATCACGATGACGACGAACGTATGCTTGGGAGTCCCGGTGGAGAGAAACCTTGAGGAAATAGGTCTCACGCAATGAGCACAGGAGCTGTGATTCCCATTTCAAGCAGCTCTTGTCAAACCGCACAAGCCCATGACCAGATAATGCCCACTGAAGAACTCTAGCACAGACGCTACACGCAATTAGCCAAGCCCTGGACAATTAGTGTGTCAGTCCATCCATCCGTCTGTCAATCACACACAACCCTGGTCAAATCCAATTCCCTCTCTAGTAGGGCTGTCAAAATTGCTAAAAAATTACGTTTGAATATTCGCTTTAAAAAAACACATATATTCGAACATATTCAAATTTCTGGTTGCGCATTAGGCACGTCAATAACAGGACTAATTAATACAACGAGACATAACTACTTGTATAGGTAATTTATTTAAGTTTAAACATATTTAACAACATATTACCTACACAAAAATAAGTAAATTAACTAATGGCCAAGACCGCAGAGCTTGCACACACGCACTCTTTCTTTCTCCCTCTCTCTGCCTCTCCCGCACCGTCGCGCTCTCTGCGCATAGCGGTTTAAATGAACGACAACAAGGGATACGGTACCTCGGTTCCAGTGCTTCACAGAATTCACTGAGGCCTATCCCATCCACCACACTGATCGGCCTCATGTCCTTGCATATGAACGAAATCAATTTTTGCGTGCAGGCCTCCTGTCGTGCCGCAGGCAACGAACTTGTGACGTACGGCGCAAAATATGTATCCAGACGTGGCTGTTTCGCTGAAGTTCCACATATTATGCCATATTCACTTGGATGCACATTTTGGAGATGTAGCCCGAAGTTGCTAGTTGTTGAATCGTAAGCTAACGCTAGCTTACATAGCTTACACACTACTTTATCTGTAGGCTCAACAAGTTTACAATTAACTGCCCAAAATCCGAAATATTTTCAGACATCACTCTTTAGATTTTTGGGGGTTACAATCACTTTCTCTGCTGCGGTCAAGCAGGGTTCTGCACTTTCTGCCATCTTCCACCAAGTCAACTGTCAGCAGTGAGGCAACTTGTTGAGCCTACAGCTAAAGTAGTGTGTAAGCTAGAGTTAGGTTACCATTCAACAACTAGCAACGTGAGGCTACATCTCCAAAATGTGGAGATGTAGCCTCAAGTTGCTAGTTGTTGAATAGTAAGCTAACTCTAGCTTACACACTACTTTAGCTGTAGGCTCAACAAGTTGCAATTGTTAAGTGACAATGACTCGCGGAAACGGCAAGGCTCTGAGGTACTGCGCTCTTGCCCGTTGTTAGCCTCGCTAAAAAAGAAAAAAACAAAAGGAGCGAAATCAAACACAAATTGGCACATATATTTTGGCATGGGTCAAGAAAGAAAAAAAAGGAAAAACACGTGGCCTCTGCATCCGAGGGCTTGATCCACTCAGCTTTGGATGCTGGCATCTCTACTTGCTCTTCCTACAGTCCAAAGGGCACTAAAAGAAACAGCGTCTTTTTCGGTTGAATTGCCAGCTGTGTGCAACATCACATGATGCGCATGGCTGATTTCCCCAATTTCTCATGTGCTTTATCAAGGGGCATAATGTGACAAATGGAGTGTAAACCGATACATTTTAAAAATGTGACATTTTCATTCAATTATTCCTGGGAGATGAGTCAGCAGTCCCGTAATTAGTTTCCAGGCCCTAAATACTCACTGAGGCAAACTATGCAAACCCCACATCAGTGCTCGCTAACTTCATCAGCTTCCATTAGAAGTGATCCAGCGCTATTGCGCAGGGGTCACAACAGTGCATCGGACCAGATTACACAACAAGCAACCACCCCCCCCCTTCCCCACCAAAATCAATTCCTGATTCTGAATAAATAAAAGCAAGCAAGCATGCAACATGGAGTCAACAGTGCTTGCGCAGGGCATTCTTTCCCCATTCCCTCATCGCTAAATCTGAGTAATAAAATCTCTTTCAGCACCTCCTTATTCACCCAAAGCTTCATTTGGCCCCTTTCTCTAGCTCTCTACCTCTCTCCCCGGCCGGCTACAAGCAGATGGGCCTCCCCTTAAGTGCCACGGTTCTGCTCAAGGTCTCTTCCTGTTACCAGTACCTTTTCCCTTGCCCCAGTCGCCGTTGTGCTTTGCTCAAAGGGGGTTCAGGCCCCCGGGGCTCTGTAAAGCTATTTTATTGTTTTGGCACTATATAAATACATTGAATTGAATTGAATTAAGTCTGGAGGTTTAAGGGTTCTGGAGGAAATGTAATGGGGAGGGCCACTTATCAGATGGAGCCTTTCTTAGCCGTGTCAATTTTGTTGTCAGTTTAACTAATTGGACGATGACTTTTAATTTTAGGCTGTCTCCTGTAAAGTGGCCGAGAGACAAGATGATTGTAGGCTCACATGATGATGGCTCCGGCTATTATAAGCCAGGCTTTGGACGCTAGGCTAGTTTGTTCTCGCGCTCTCTCCCACATCAACAGCAATCACATTACATGATTGTTCTTCCCAAAAGAGTTATGATTAGCGCCACTTCACGTGAGAGTCGCCACATGGTGATTTCTGTCCTGCTCTGCTGTGAGTTCCAACCAATGACAGGTCAAGGTGCTCTTTCATCAAAGAACCCCACTGGTGTCAAAGAAGAGCTTTTGTGGCATGTTCTCCTAGAAGTACAAAACAGCATTGGGGGAATTCTCACACAGAAGTGTCCCTACAGCAACACCCATCAGTGAGAGTGTACAGAAATGGCCTACTAGAGCTAAGAACCCAAGAGTCCATATCAAAAGATCCCTCTTGGCTTTGTCAAGACAAAATGACTGTACTCTTGTATTGTATCATTGATGTATTTTGTAGTATTGCCCAATTATAGGTTTGCTTTCCATGTATAAACTGTTCAAATTTGATCATTAGAAAGGAAACTCATTTCCTTTGATGCAGCCTCCTCAACACAGAGTAATTGGTGGAGTCCAATCAACTCTCTCCAATTACGGAGAGACTTTTGTACCCCGTCAGTAAGGTCATGGATTCAAGATGTGTTGTTGAGATATACAGCACAGGGTCTCATGACAACTCCATTTTGAATTGGCATTTTATGTGTTGGTGTATTCCCACAATATTTCTGCCTCCAATAACATCTCCATAACGCTGACTCACTGGACTTCATCTGGAGCACAATAAACAAGGCTTTTCTCCTTTTCAAAATTGTACAGCAGCCGAACGTTGGACCTTGTTCAGCGCCAAGGACCATAATAAGATGACATGCAGTTGTTAGTGCCCATTTCATCCTTGTCTTCTCATAACAACCCTTCGGCAGGAAATGATTGAGCCGCCCAAATCACAGTGAACTCCAAAGGGAAGGGGGGATGAAAGCCAGCTTATAACGGGACTATAAAAGGACAAAAAAAAAAAAAAAAAGGTTCGTTGTACTTTTCGAGGGTGACGCTGTTCGTCTCCTGAGCCTGTTTCATTTCCACCGGAGCGGCTTCCTCAGTCTCTCCACATGAGCCCCTCCGCTGTGCCCCGTTCCCAGCGCTCAGGCGTTCTCATCTGCTTGCGCAACCGACCTCGCGCAGAGAATTTTGAAGTGTGCTTATGATACATATTTGACTCCGTGGGCGTCTATTTGAAATGGATGAATATTCCCCCTACGGGCCGCTCTACGCTGAGGCATCAAAGCTTCGGGGAAGAGGGGAGGACACGCAAGGAGAACAATGTGCGACAATTTTGGACTTATCTTCCAAGCATTCCACGTGCTTCTACAGCTGGTATCAAACACTTCAGTATCAATCAAAACAGCAGTAATCATCATTTTTTCCCAACAGGGCGAGACATGAGAATGTTTATGAGATTCAGACACGAGTTTGGTTCCATACATTTCCCTTTTAACGCACAGCTGTGGGGTCGTTGCCTCAGCAACAGCTGTCTGTGGTGAAGAGAAATGGTCTAGCTATCGTCAGGCATGCAGATGTTTGGGGTCTGGCCTGGGCGCCCCCTGTGGCTACCCCTCCAGCATCGTGCCTTGAAACATGTGTAATTGCCTCTGACACAAATGTAATTTTCAACGGGACACACAACAGGGGCCAATCAGGCTGGGACAGAGAAAAAGAGAGAGGGGTGGGTGGAGGGGAAAAAGAGAGAGAGAGAGAGCAAGAGAGAGGGAGAGAGGGAGAGAGGGAGAGAGAGAGAGAGAGAGAGATTGAGGGACAGCCAGAAGTTTATTCAAGGCACACTGCGGTCAAACTGTTTACTTTTTCTGAAATACCATTGAGCGGTGCAGCTAATTAAAAACAGCTTAACATGCAAACATAAACACACTAATATATCCACCCACACACTGCAGAGCAAACAACGCAGCTGTTTACATTAGCATGTCGGTACTTCTAAACTATTTAAATAGTTTGCAATGAGAAGCAGCCCAAACAGCTAAAGGAATTGGGCTGTTTCTTTCTTGGGCCCTGCATCATTCTTGTTCACCACTACATACTTGCACACTCACAGACACACACACCTGCAGACACACACACCTGCAGACACACACACTCGCAGACACACACACCTGCAGACACACACACTCACAGACACACACACCTGCAGACACATACACTCGCAGACACACACACCTGCAGACACACACACTCACAGACACACACACCTGCAAACACACACACTCGCAGACACACACACCTGCAGACACACACACCTGCAGACACACACACCTGCAGACACACACACTTGCTCCCCTTCACCCCTCCATACCTGATATGTGCATGTTGGTGCAACGGTTGCAACGGTAATGCAATGGGCTCCCAGTTCAATATGTATCACAGTTTTTGGGCCAATGTAACAGTACGGTTTCGATATATTTATACCCTTTAAATAATGAACTGTTTATTTTGCCTATAGACAAGCAAAACTTTCTATTCAGAAAAATGGCAACTTGACTGTCTAGGCCTTGGTTTCTGTCTACTACAGTGAGGTAACTTTTACGTGTTCTGGAGGTCCAACTATCAGTGGAGAATACTAGATAGGGAGCCTGCGTCAATAAGTCTTTAATTTCCTTCTGTGATGTTTCATAGAGCTTTGCTGCTGAAATGTGTGTGGGAGGGGACATTGTAATGTGTTTTTTATTTATTTTTTTCCATCTGGTGACACAGTCCTGTGTCAGTAATCACAAAAACAGGGCTGTAAATCTTTGGCTATAAATAGGCCTACTCCCACTGCTTTTGTTATGTTGTGTTTTTGGTGCAGTTTTGTTGTTAGGTTGCCTGTCTGTAAGCAGGATTACACAAAAACTACTGCCTTGATATCCATGAAAATTTGGTGGAAAGATGTAGCAGGGGCCAAGGAATAACCTACGTTTTGGAAATTAAAGGAGAATGATAGACATATCGCAATACAGCGGTTCACATGTTCGTGTTGAACCGTAGGGAGCGTACCCTAATGCACATACACATAGGGCCAATGATTTTCCGCGATAACGGAAAACGGACGGAATTCGCGGAATGAACACTTTGAAACGGAATCGCACCTTTGAAACGGAAACATCATTTTGTTCATACAAATCGCCCAAATACCCCTGTATTTTGAGCTGCAAGGCTATATTTCGATCAAATAAACACAACAACGATTGCAACGATGAACAAACATTAATTAAAGAACAAAACCACTGAGAAAATGTCACGTCTGCGCTGAACTCTGCTCCGGCCACGCCCCCCTTTTCAACGGTTGACCCACAGATCTCCGCTAAAGCCACATTCAGTCACATTCACGCGCTCGTCTTCCCAATCGCATTTAAAACAAAACATGTTTAGTCTTCTGTTCTGTTGATGGCTGGCAAACAACAATCTAAGAAGGGCACATATTATTCACTCATTTTAAGCCATCAATCTACCTCAGGGTGAACAAAATGAGCTGAAACGGAAAAAAAAACCGGAATTCACCTAATGTGAAACGGAAAATGCATTTTTTTTAAACGGAAAATCATTGGCCCTATATACACACATACAACATTAGAAGGATGTTCTGCTGCGAGAGCTTGGCGAGGAACTGCTAATCAATATCCTCCAAAGGGAAACCCTGTCTCTGCAAGGTTATGCCACAGGCTAACGGCCTCTATTGTAGCTGATGAAATCACTTCCTGATCCTTCTTTCCGGGGAAACCAAACATGTCGCCATCATTGAGATGTTCATTACACTGGTAATGGCTTCGTAATGGTCCTGAAGTCAATTGTTTGCTTTGTTGAAAGGTTTTTTCCCCAGATAAGGCCTCCGGTTCTTCACCGTGAGAAGGTCAAGAAGGACCAAGACAGGACAGCATGGAGGAAACGCGTCCCCCTCACGGCCACTAGGGGCGTTCTTCAGTCAAAGGGCTAAAACAACCCAATGGGGCCTGACTGTGCTCTCTTACAATATACCCTCTGTGCCTCAGTCTAAGTCCAGGCTTTTGAGACTTGAGAACCGCCATCTGGGCATTGGTCCACTAGATCTACGAACAAGGAACTCACTATTCTACTGGCGAAGTCTTCCAAATCCAACAGGATCCGTATTGAGACTGTCTCAGAGGCAGATGGTATCGTCACATATCGGGGGATATCGCCAGGGGATGCACTTAATGGTTCTTGTGATTGTATTGATTCCGACTGCGCTTTGATGACACTATTTTTCAGACTGTTTCATTTCACTGGACTCGAATGTGACTAGCATAATAGGGGGAGAAAAGAGAGAGGCAGGGATGCAGGGGAGGAAAGGAGAGAAATTGAGGAGGAGAGTGAAACACGTGGAGAATGGAAGGGGTCTTCGTGTGTCTCCGAACATCAGTACTCACGGGCAAAGCTGGCAGCTGTTGCATATTAGCTCATCAGTCTGGTACTGTGATCTGCCCAGTCTTCAGCAGGGATGGAAAACCCTACTGCAATTACAGTCACAGTAGGCAAGGCAACATTCGAGGAATACAACACTAATCCCAAACTGTGTCATATCAAGTAGCTTGCAGGCCTGTACTTCTTTGAATAGCAATTCGGCAGCCATACACATGATTTCATACATCATTAGGCTTATGTTCATTGCCACTGTGTCATAGGCATTCCAATATAGGAATATAAGAAATGCATTTGGTATCGCACAGCAACAATTGCAAGACCACATTTGAGGACCGTATTAAATAATACAAAGAAACCAGGCTCAGCTCAGAGGAATTCAAGGCATGGTGGATTGCCCAATTAGATAAGCGTCTGCGTCACGGAGAGCCGGGAGAGTGCAGAACCCCCTGAAAAATCATTCCCAAGCCGGACAGAGCTCATGTGCTATGAGTAGTCCACCAAGGAATACAAATGTGAGTGACCTCAGGGTTCATTGGGTTTACTGTGGAGAGCAAACACTACTGGTCTGAACCGACCAGGTCCTGAGGCAAACCCACTGAGCGGATCGCTCCCTGTCTGTCTCTTTCCCATTCCGGTGCTTTTTGTTTTTCATTTGCTGTTTCATCACAGTCGTAGCACGCGGTGCCCTGCGGCTGATTAAGTTTCTGTTCTAACCTTTAAAAGGATCAAATCTATCCGCCCCAAAACACAGCGCCACACAAAGACTGAAGCACCTCTGTAGGGAACTAAACAGCACACTAACACTGAGCGCCATTGACTGACATGCTGTAACTATCTAATTGTCTAATATCTGAACCAGAGGCTCTGGTCAATCAGGATTGCATAACCTCTACAGCTTGCTGGTCCTGCTGCCTGATGGGAGGCCAGGCGCCACTCACGCAAGGTAGACCCATCTCGACGGGAAACAACACACGGGAAATTGGCTAGCATTAGCACATGATTAGCCGCTAAGCTCTCCTATATTAGGTGCCTCTGAGGAGTTGAGCATTCGTGCCATTAGCCAATACGGTTCCACCCCTTCTCAAGGTCCCTCACTGAGGGATACGAGGTCTGTGCATATAAGGACTATAATAGACTAAAACTCCAAAATATGCCCAAAATATGCCCAAACTTTTACATTTACCAGCACATTTTCTTACACAGTCGTTGCAGTCTTCTTGCCCAGCTATGTGATTCATGAGCATCGGTGTGTGAAAACATCAGGTAACGGCTTTGTGACAGCTCTGTCAAATGACAAGTTAACTGAGTGGGAGCCCGCTGGCTTTTAAATGCCCCAGATAATGGCATTCCGTTTTAAAACCCCATCATGCATCACGCAGGAAGGGTGGCTGACAGTTGAACGAGGGGGTCAGACTTGGAGCACCTCCTGATGGAGGGCTTAACAGCAGGCCCCGGTTCTGACAGGTCTGCGCTGTGGGGAGGGTGGATCAGCTCTGCCCTTTAAATGATTCTACCGACTCCTTCACCACTGAGCCTCTTCTGCCCTGCTGACAGAGAATCACTCCTCACCCTACGCATCCCACATTCTCCTCTCTCTGGGTTGAGTTTTACGCTCGACACTCACTCGGGGGAATTCAATGTGTGCAAGCTTAGTCTGTATGATAAGGGCCAGCCTATAAATACCTGTGTGAAATATGTATCCATTTTGATTTTGAATGTTTAATGCATTCTCATTTTTACCAAGGATGTTCACTGCAGTTTTGCTGGTCCGGGTGTCAGTACATGTTTTGCTGCTGACTGGGTGCAGTAATACAATATGCAGGTCATGATGTTTCCTTCAATGTGGCATTTTCAGAAATGTTACATTTCTGTCACTGTCACGTGCCTTAATGGTGTATTGTCAGCTTTTGTTTATTTCGCTTTCCGTCATCAGCATGTATGTCACTTTTGTTTGTCATCAGCACGTATATGTCACTTTCTTTTCAGTTTACGGGTCACATGTTTCTTTACTCCAAACAAGCTTTCCCTGCATGTGAGACACTGAATGCTCTTCAGCCCCTGAGCAGGATAGGGTTGGCTTCACTCTCACTTTACGGGCAGGGCTAGCGTTTCCAGATAGCAAATGGCCCTTGGCAGGCGGGCAGCACTGACAGCCCATCAAGGAGAGGAGAAAAAGGCCCGTGCCCAAGGCGTAATGACTCCTCTCGCGGGCAGCGGCGGGCACCGGCAACCGTCCCAAATGGCATCCTGATTGAATCAACAACATTGTGCCTGTGTCTTACAGGGGCGGTTGTGTCTCTCGCTGCTACGTGATCCTGCTAATTGGTTATGAATAGTAGCACTAATCCCGAGGACAACTGCAGCCTTCCTCCAGGAGACAAAGAGAAAAAATGAGACCTGCGGCTCCTCCAGAGGAAGTGCTGGACAAAACAGACGCTTGCATGACTGCTTCATATGACACACAGCACCACAGCATGTGCGTCGAAGTGGTAAGCGGACACTTCACGCATATCTGTCTAACAAGCACCCTTTATGTCCAGGCTGACATAATGGTTGAAATTCCACCAGGTCCTCAACAGTGCAGCGCAAGGGCTTCATGTGCCTGCCTACTGCTGACAGCCAATGATAGCATGCTGGAAAGAATGTATACATTTAAAACAAGCCTCGTCATGGTAACGAAAAGGGCAGGCAGTCTCTTCAAGGGGTTTGGGTGGGGAATGCTTGAATAGCATGAAGTCTTACTTCACAGCACAAAATGGTAGCACACCAAGTTCCACATTTTAATGAGCATTTTGATGACTGTGGGTGGGAGTCGTTTCCTGGGAGAGTTCTGGTTTTCAGTGGGGGCCCTTGCGCACAGATGGTGTACAGTGAGTGGGTGCAGCAGGTGCCACTGGATGTGTGTGTGTGTGTGTGTGTGTAAGAGGAAAGAATGTGTGAAGTCCAATGCAATAAATACACCTACTTATTTATTTGGCGTGAACGGCGTCCGTTACAGATTTTGTTTACGGTGTCTGTTAATGCCCATGCTGGACACCTGCTAGGCGCTGATCTGAAATGCAGAGGCTGGTTCTGCTGCTTCATGCCAGCTAAGGGCAGTGCCCAAAACCAAAGCATTAAATCAGGGAGAGTGGCAGCGGCTGTGGCTAACCCCCAGGGGGGCACCGAGGCTCGCGGGGGTGGATTTGGGAATCACAGCTCCGACTGCTAATAAAAGAGCTGTTGATTAAGTGGCCGTAGCCAGCAGATGGGACTGACTGGAGCACCTCACCGGCGCTGGCCAAGTGTGGCCGGACACTTCATCAGGGAGGGCTCGCACCAGAGCACACAAAGGCTGGTGGTACACACTTACTGCTTAAACCAATGCCTGCAAGTAAAGCATTTTATTACACACGGGGTGGCATATTCATGGATCAAACCAGGATTGGCAAGAAGTGACTTTTCCCCCACGGTGAAGACTGTATCAGTGATGATATGTTTCGGTGCCTTAAATAAATCAAAAGGTGGCAGGAAAGCCAGCACCGTGCATAATGAAAACAGGCAGATATGTGCACACTGTGTGCAGAAGATAACGCTTCTCCTCCCTCTCCTCTTCTCTGACATGCCTTGGAGCCTTATCTTAGCTGCGGTACAGCTGACTAACATATATGCAACTGCTAACTAGGCTGACTAAAGATATTTACACAAGTTGCACAGTTCCACAAGGGTTGCGGATCGGTTGGGATGGATGTGGGGGGGTTGTGTGATTCATAATTGCGCTACTGAATCACCTGAACCGTCTCTGCTTTTTCCCTGCAGTAGCAGTCAGGAGTCAGGAGAGCTGCAATTCAGAGTTGCCTGCAGCAGCAATAAGAAATATATAAATAGAAAGCAACACCTCTAAGGTCCCTCCCACCCACCCAATACACATGGATTAGACAGGGAGCTTATGTCAAAAACCTGGAAGGGTGGAATGGAAGCTATTCTTGCAATTAATACCATTTGCGTCAAGCATTGGGATTATATGCTGCTACTGGGTTGAGCGGTTCCTTAATCCTCGGTTTCTGCAAGAACTGAAAGCACGAGGAAAGGTGAGCTCATCTGGAGAGTTTTTTTTTTTTAATGCAAGAGGGGTTATGGGAGGAGAGAGACAAGGTGATCCATACATACATAAAAAGAGGAGAGGAGAAAAAACAGGGTGATCCATACAAGAGGAGAGGGGAGAGGAGAAACCAGTGAAAACTGAAATCATACGTCATACTGATAGAGAAGGATGGCGATCTGTCAAGGCACTGTTCCTCCAAGCCTCCAATGCTGGGCACGGATATGAGTCAAAGTAAAACTATTACAGGCCTTCTGCCAGAGTCATGAGCCACTGCCAACTCTGGTCACAAGCACGGCCTCCTCAATCAGCAACTAGTCACCTCTAGTCACTAGTCAGCCTCATCGAATCGCCGGAGTGAAAGGGTTGTGAAATCACCAAGGTATTGCGCACTAGGTTCGCTTCAGCAAACAACCTGGTTGGCCCGGTCTCCTTTGTGAGTCACTCACGAGAGTGAAAGGATCATCCAGGCCTTGAGAAGATGGGTGAGAGTGAGCCGGCCACCTAGTGCTTTTTCTATTCTTTCAGCTCGCTAGCTCAGGTAATGACTAAAATGACATGGAAAACGAGGCCTTCTCTATCACTGCCTTGCATCAACTCAAGTCCGCGAGCTGAAAGGGGTCAGGGCCAGTGATCCCTTTCAAGCGAGTCCACTACGTGCATGAAAGAAACCAAAATCAATAGTGAAAAAGAAAACATAGCTGAACACGGACAACACGGAGTATTCCAAGCACAAATTAGTAATGAGTACAAAAGGCTGGGTGAGCCCACACCTCCAGACAAGGTTATAGCCTGTCGAGCAACAGCACAGATGTTCAATGGACACTGCCAAATAACACTCTCAGCGGTAAAGCACCATTTCAAAACAACCAAACATTAATTCTATTTATTTTGGTTGAGCCTAAACTGCCAAATTCTCACATTTTGGCATACTTCAAAACACCTAAATGAACAATGTATTCTCCCTGATTCCTCAGGACATTTTACTCTGGCTATACAATGTGTAAACCTTGCAAACGTCTGTATTTGCTGTGGTACTAAGCTTGGCGTCGGTCCGTCCCCCTCGCCATCCACCCACCCGCTAACCCAGCTCAGTCTGTCCCCGGAACTGTGACAGCGAGTGTCTGCTTGTGGTGTCAAAGCTCCTGGCTTTCTCCCAGATCAATGTGCACAGTCACGATAAAGGCCAATCCTTCAGAACAGTTTCAAAACAGTGCCATGGAAGGACCTCGGGGTTCAACAGAAACACGAACTCGAAATAGTTGAAGCCTTTCAACAAAATCTGCTGGACTAGATAGTGTGGATCGTTTGGAGTGTCTTAAGAGTTTTCACTAAAATAATCTGCTAGATGGCTTTTCAACAGACACTTTAAATAAATACTGCAAAAGTCGGTGAATAGTGTATTATATGGGATAATCCTATTTTAACACAAGGTGAAGTTGCCCACAATGCTACTTTTCCAACTCTGTTTCCCACATTTTAAAAAGCTGCTGCATTTCATGTTAATAACATCTGACTAACGTTAAACTACAAGACCCACAGCGGTGTGTGGAAAGGCAAATGTACACACCGACAACTTGTCGTCACTCTGGGCAATTACTGTCGTAATGAGTTCCCTTGTGACAAGTAATAATCCTTTCATGTAGCGCTCGTAGACGCTGACCACCCTGCGAGGGTTTGTGCTGAAACGGTCTGAATAAACTCCCCCACCGTTGGTTCGTTTCTCGAAAGCAATGGGTCTATTAAAACAACTGTATGCAACTGATGAGCGGACTAGCCTACTGTATGTGACTACAGGACACTAATGTAATGCGTAGCTGTAATATTCGAAAAAACTGTCAGGGACGTCGAGAGCGATTAAGCAAACAGTCTGAACATAATCTCGTGATACTCATTCATTCTTTGTGCACTTACGTCTCATAGAATTCTGAAAAGTCTTATCATTAAGTCCAAGACGCAAAGTTTCTATAATGCTTTGACTCTCACGTACAGTATGTAACAAGATGTCATCTTGTATCCAAGGTTGAACATCTGTTTTTTTTCTTCCCAGTTGTAGTTCGTTGGATAATTCTGGTAGAAAACAAAAAAGGAGGAAAACGCCAGAGACTTACCTCCTCAACAGTGAGCGGCATGCATATTCTGTACTCCTTCAGCAACATCGCTGTTGGTGGCTACACGTGCAAATGGGTTGTTCTGATACTCAGATCGAATCTTCCTCACGGAGTTTGGCTCCAGTTGTCAAAGCTAGCTCAACTCTGGGTTTGCGGGGCTAAGCATGCAAATAGTCCTGCGCGGGGGCTGTGTACCAAAGCGGAAATAAGCAAATGTCTGTTGACCACCTTCTTGCTCTCTCGCCGAAAACTCGTATATTCTGAAACCGAACTGTAGCTGCAATTATGTACCGACCTGCCCCCTCTAAAAGACGGGACAGGACAAAAAAGTCTTGGTCAAAATACACATCAAAACGATATGTAGGACATGACCCCAGGAAGAGAAATTAACAGTAAAAGCGGAAAATCAGCTTGGCTGATGATGCTTGAAAAATTAGAGGACGAATGATGCTTTCCGAGTTCTCTGAGGTTGGATATGCTGTAACTGCACACACACTACAGCAGCTACTGACGAGTCATCTTTTGTGCGAGACAAAAATCAGAGCTACTAGCTTTGGTTCGACACGAGTTTGGGGGGTGTTCGACCTTCTTTACCCGTGCCTCTGACACGTAGCGGTCTGTCCTCGGATAGGTGCTTGGGAAAAACTTAACGGAATCTCACGCGGCCATCCGCTAAGCTGTCAGTTCACTCCTAACGGAAAGCGACGGCGTACTGTTTTGTTGAAGCATGCTCCTTAACCACGCGGGCAGGAAATAGAGAGTATGCGCGCACTTCACAAGCAATTCTCCAGTAACATCAGGCATGGACAGTGTTATGCAGTCCTATAAAGAGAGTTTGGACAAATAACTTATTTACTTATGTTTAAAGCAGCCTCGGAGACTGGGTGGTGAGAACGTCGGTCCCAAGCGCAATACATTAATTTTAAATTGTAGAAAATGTACAGTCCACTCAAGAAATGTTTGGCACTGATTGATGTGGCTTAAACGCACGTAAGACCTTTGTCATAGCGGTAATGCAGATCTGCACATGCGATGGTTTTTTCTTCCTGTGTTATCAATTGATTTGAAGACTTAAGACATAATTACACCTCTTATACTTTTGACTACTGACCAGTCAGACCTGAATTAAAATCCTTCATCGGCTACTGTGTCATATAGTGTGGTCTATTGTCATAGGCTCCTGGTGGTTAAGGTATGCAGTCATTGATTCATAAATGCCATTCTATGCCATACATGTAAGAAATAATTCATATTATGTCATTTTCAATATGAATCAGAATAGGTTATTTATGAGTTGATTGGTCGCAGGCTATCTGTAAAAATCCACCGATGTAGGCCTAGTTGTAAGCCACGTTGTACTGACAACAGTGACATCTGCTGGTATTTATTTTCCATTAAAACATTGTATATCCCACATCGAAAAGGCTGCTGTGCCCGACTCATAAGAAAAACCTTTAAAGTCTCTTGTTTAAATATTTGGATTGGATTATTTAAAAACGTCTCTAATATTTATTTAATTCACAATTCACATTACATTAAGAAAATAGGCCTCTGGTGTCAATATACAAAAGTGGTCCCTTGAGCCATTGTCTAAACATTAACTAGATTTGACTATTTTAACTAGACCTTTTGAGGCATGTTTTTTGTAGGCAACTAGAAATGGGATCGTCTTCAGATTAATTTTTATGGTATATGGTCATGTGAATGACATATAAATACATCTCTCGTTTCCACTAGCCATCCAGACTGTACTTACTGTAGTTCTGGTGTTATGGATGGAACATTAAGAAAAGCTTTAACAGCACAATAGCAGTTATGTTGCCAAAAGACCACCAGCTGGGTTGTTGGGTGGGTGTTTGAATGCCTTTTAGCTAGTTGGCTTGCTAGTTTTAGACCAAATCTCTTCACTACTGCTGTAAGATGGGACTGGAAGACTACGCCCATTCAACACAGTAAAGCAAAAGAATCAGCTAAATGTCCTTTTGCCCCTCTGTAAAGTTTGTCAAAAGTGAGTTACTCCATACTGGCTCTGGGTTCTCAGCCTAAGCCTGGAAATCCACATGTTCAGGTCTGCAACCGTGTACAATAAAAGAGTATACTTCCAGAACTTTCCAAGAGTCTTTTTCCTCTTCCATATGCCTTTTAAAACAGCTCCACAACCCAAGCATATTCAATAAGAAGTCTTTATTTAAATCACTTTATGAATTATAATTACAAAGCCAGCAGAATACCATTTTTTTTTCAACACCTTGCAGTCCTTCATTAGACCTATACAAGGTAGGACATAGCAAAAAAAAAAGTAAATTGTACACGCAAGGCCTGCAAACAAAAGTATTTTCAACACTTGAAGAGAACATAGACAAAGATATATTCATTTGATATAACAGTTTCCCTAAACTGCTACAACCTCACTTCAGCAGACCAGTCACGCACCACTCTGGCACATGACTAGCAACTGTTTCTATTTGGCTCTAGAAAAGTTCCGGAATCATTTCAAAGTAGATCAGTCCATTTATTTTTTTTTTTTCCATAATGTCACCTCGCGATACAAATAATTTTCTTCATGTAATAATATAACTCTTTTTGTCTCTCTAGCACACAGTTTTCACGATCACTGCTTAGTGAACCAGCAAAAAAAAAAAAAAAAGATTCGTACCACTAGTGAGTCATTTAAGGCGCAAACAGGTTTTAGCTTTAGGAGGTCACCCTTGGACATGTTCATGTTTAGTTTAAAATGACAGATTATCAGATTTCAGTTACAAAAAGAGGAGAGAGTATGTTTGACACTCCATGTAAACAAGCCCTGTGTAGAACATGTGTAGTGTGCAGTCTATGCGGTCTGTAGAAATAAAAATAAAAAACGAAACAAAACTCGATAGTGTGGGAAACCTTCACTTCACAGACCACAGCCAGACTGCGTGTGTGGTCGTCTGAGACTCTATAACCTATGAGTGAACATCATAAAAGAGCAAGTGTGATGGTCTCATGTTCTTGACTTGTACGAGGTAGGGGTAACGTACTTCAGAGCAAAGCTCTCATTGTCCACCCTCTGAACACCCATGGCGAGTGCCGGATACAGCTTTTTTTGTTTTGTTTTTAAGATAAGATCAGCGAAGCACAGTACAAAGGCAGCACTACATCCACGACACTTCATTAAATGTGAGAGGAAGAGTAAACAGAGACCGTTTCCGTGACTACTTCAAAAGACAAACAGCGATGGTATTTTTCTTCAATAGACAGTGGAGCTGTACTCAAGGAATTTTTCAAAGAGTTATTTTGTTTTAGAAAGAACTCAGGTCCAAAGCATCTCTGTTAGGTAGGCCTACTGGAAAAATTCTAAATGGGAATAGGCAATAATGGCTTCAATTACAATCATACAATAATTAACTTTCCATGTGAGTAGCTCTATAGTGTTTTTCAAATCACTTACATAGTACAAATATTATTTCCTCTCAACCAAAAGAATACACTTTGCATATAATTCAAATTAGTAACCGCTATAATATCATAGCATAAACTTTAAATGGCACACAGACATCCCACCCTAAGGAATACACCATCATTACATTCATTTGGAAGTCTTAGTCCCTCGATCAATATAACTGTTAAACCATAACGTCCTTTGAGCGGAGATAACGCATCGCAATATACAGCTGTGTCTCCTCCCTTGTGCAGCAGTAGGTCATCTGGAACCTTTGGAAGGCTTTGGTGATGAGTTGCCGTGGTAATTACAGTGCCAAGGCGGGACTAGTAGGAGAGTGTGTGTGTGTGTGTGTGTGTGTGTCTAGGTCATTTATATGCCTGTGTATGTGGGGATGTGTTGGGGTGGAGGGGTGTAGGTGGAATGCAATGCTATGTAGACATGTAAAAAAAACAACGACAGAAAAACCCTTGACTTACTGCACCTTCTAAGGTTTGTATCAAGCATCGAACATGATACAGAAGATATGTAGCGATAGCTAGCGATATAAGCAGGCTATAACTGTAAAAACAGCTTTCGCGCACCAATGTAAAATGCTTTGAGGCATCAAAACATTACAATGGCAACTTAGAGTAAATGGTTAAACCCAACCTACAAAGACAACCTTTAAGCTTAAAAAGGACGTACCTTACAGATGTCCTGCAATTGGCTTTTGG
Source organism: Clupea harengus (assembly GCF_900700415.2). Taxonomy (NCBI): domain Eukaryota; kingdom Metazoa; phylum Chordata; class Actinopteri; order Clupeiformes; family Clupeidae; genus Clupea; species Clupea harengus. Next base: position 6,559,008 of record NC_045177.1, read on the forward strand.
AAGGCAAACAAACAGACTATTTTTGAATGGCAACATACACGGTTTATCAGCTGTGATATAGCATTCACTTGCTCAGAGTAGAGTTCGCAGTGGCCTATAAGAAGAGGGGTGCAGCGGTGTTAGCACTAGGAAGCGCAGCCCGATGACAAACATAAGCGTGCGCGCGCACACACACACACACACACACACACACACACACACACACACACACACACACACACACACACACACACACACACACACACACACACACGGCCAGCGCAGGTATGATGCCCGCTGAAAGCATGGGTACATTTCACATGTGTTATGGTGTTGGCGACAGTAATGACTCTTAGCTTCCACCAGCACAGACACATAAACACCCAAACAGACAGACACACACACACACACACACACACACACACACACAGACAGAAAAACCCACTCACACTCAGATATGACAGATGGTGCTAGACGTCAATAGTCAATTATTTACCAATAGATTCTTCATCACACATCCAATCACACTTCATTTTGTTTTTGTGTTCATTAAGTATTAAGTGCTGCATGCGCGCACACACACACACACACACACACACACACACACACACACACACACACACACACACACACACACACACACACACACACACACACACACACACACAGACAGGTATTGTCTCTCACAGACTCGGGGGCACTGCCCCTCTGTAGGACTCGTAGCTTTATAAGCCTGTAAAACTTCAATCTCACGATCTCAATCTGCTACTTCACTAGATTTCCAGATTTCTCCAAGTCGAGATAAAGGCAAGTTTCCTTCTGTAGAGTAAAAAGGTAAGGTGTCCGGTGAATGCGATAACCCATGCCCTCGATGGACACCATATGCTCTTCATTCCCCCACAATCCCTCTCTTCGCCCTCTCCAGGAATTCCCTCCCTCCCCCTTACAGGCAGACTAATGTCAATAGATTCATGGCATCTCCGTAAAATTCTTCATCAAAGAGATGATCATGTTTGGTCTCCATGCTTTTTTTCCCCCCATGCTTCTCCTGATCTGGAGGTGAGGGGGAAAAAAAAGTCTCCAAGCAGCAAAGTGGAAGTGTTTCCTTCATGGCATCATCTTCAGAGGTTAATTATTTATTTATTCGTTTATTTACTTGTGAGGTCACACAATGTCAAAAAGGTCATGCCCTTCTAAAGGCTGCCCTTCATTTGGAATGTGGCACCTGGGGCTGACGGTGCGGTTGGTAGTGTAGGGGTGGTGCGATCACAGCTTCCGTTTGTGTGTGTTGGGGCGAGTGCAGTGCACCACCAGCGGACAGAATACTGGAGGGCAGCCCCCCTTCTCACAGGTCGCTGGAGGGGGGCGCTTCGCTCTCGGAGGGGGCCGGGTGAGAGCGTGGGTCCGTGGCGGAGTGCATGATGTGGAGCCACAGGTCGTCCATGTTGGGCATCACCAGGATTTTCTGCAGAGGGGGAGAGAGAGTGGGGGGTTAGACTGGGGAAACATCTGTGAGCTGGAGCGTGGGAGAACCCTCCAGAGAACCCTTTAGAGAACCCTCTAGAGAACCCTTTAGAGAACCCTCTAGAGAACCCTTTAGAGAACCCTAGAGAACCCTCTAGAGAACCCGTGCTAGAGGTATGGGGAAGAAGTGTGATGAGCTGATATACCTGGAACTCCTGGTAGAGCTTCTTCTCAATCCAGTCGGTGACGTGTGCAAACGTGACCTCCCTCTCGCCCAGTTTGGGCCGTGCCTTCAGGTCCAGCCGCGGAGGGGTGCGGAAGCCATACCTACAAACACACAGGGAATCACAACAGACTCTCAAGCCATACCTACAAACACACAGGGAATCACAACAGACTCTCAAGACATACCTACAAACACACAGGGAATCACAACAGACTCTCAAGCCATACCTACAAACACACAGGGAATCACAACAGACTCTCAAGCCATACCTACAAACACACAGGGAATCACAACAGACTCTCAAGACATACCTACAAACACACAGGGAATCACAACAGACTCTCAAGACATACCTACAAACACACAGGGAATCACAACATACTCTCAAGACATACCTACAAACACACAGGGAATCACAACAGACTCTCAAGCCATACCTACAAACACACAGGGAATCACAACAGACTCTCAAGCCATACCTACAAACACACAGGGAATCACAACAGACTCTCAAGACATACCTACAAACACACAGGCAATCACAACAGACTCTCAAGCCATACCTACAAACACACAGGGAATCACAACAGACTCTCAAGACATACCTACAAACACACAGGGAATCACAACAGACTCTCAAGACATACCTACAAACACACAGGGAATCACAACAGACTCTCAATAAAGTGTGACAACTGACACTCTGCACCATAGACATATATGTCTATGCTCTGCACAACTAGCAGGGGCGTCCCTCTCTACCTTTAAGAAGCTCTTGAAGACCCAACTCTTCAGAGAGCACCTCCTTTCCTAACTTGCACTTCCTCTCCCTTCCTCTACCTCTCCTTATCTTTCCTCTAATGCTATCTCCTCTAACTAGTACTTAGCTCGCACTTACAGTAGTTACAGTCCTGCACTTTTTTATTTCTTATGTAAAGTAGTATTTATTGTTACACAATGTCTCTATTGCTCGTAGCTTGATTGTTCTCTCCTTTGTACATCGCTTTGGATGAAAGCGTCTGCTAAATGACTAAATCTAAATGTAAATGACACTCATTTCCGTAACTTTTATTGCATATAAGTTCTGACAATGAAAGTACACATTTATAAATGCATTCATTCATATTCATTCATAAATGCATCTCAACACTATTGCTATACAGCAGTTTCTCTGTCATTTATTTTGATGATGAGAATGCTGACATGCAAATGTGTGCAGTAATGACTAATCACAATTGCTGCAACACCATTTATACTAAAAGCTTTTGGAAATATTTTCAACAGAACTTATTTATGAAAAGGACTTAATGTCACTTTGAATAAAAAATTCTCCCCAATGACTGTAACTTAAGTAAAGACAGGTGGTGAATTATGGACCACATTAAGTCAATGTACATAGTTTCCACTGAATTACTGTTTTCCCCTCAGTAACCACCAGATGGCGTGAGAGCGCTGCCCAAGAGATCCGGATTTAAGCATCACTGCCAGAACAGCTGCTCAGATGTAAGCTGTTCACAGACAACTGAATGGCCTTTAGAGAGGTGCCAGAAAAGCTTTAAAGTAGCAGCTTAAAGATACACCAAATACCAGATCATGTTTACCACTGTCCCCTGAAGCCTAAAGTCTCCTCATACTCATTCAGCACCATTCTGAATTACTAACCTGAACATCTCAAAAACGAGCCCTTTTACTGAACCCCCTCCCTGCTTTTGGTACAATCTACTGACTGGTCCCTCTACCCTGGGCCGTACCATATCCTGTCGGTAGGGGGTGGGGGAATGTTGACGGCCAGCGTCCCCCGTATCTCCTGCACCTCTACGGTGAGCAGCAGGGGTGTGTTGGACACCTCCTCCATCTTCTTCTTGATGAACTCCGTCTCCGTGGCCTTCTGGAAGTACTTGGACTTGGTGATCTTGTCCACGAAGCGCATGATCTTACTGGGCTTGTGGCCGCCCACATACCTGTGGGTGGAGGAACTTGGGTTAGTCCAATCTGATCTCCACTGGTCTGCACCTACACGATTCAACTAGCTGTTACTCCTGTACTTTGAGTCACTTAAGAGGCGACATGCTAACCAGGACAGTGATCCACATGAATTTAGACGTCTGCACAATGAAATCACTGCCTGAATAATCATAATCAACACACATGTGAAATGTCTAACTGCTCCAAGGTCAAATCCATGGCATAATATAGGAAACCACTGTAGAATGTAATAAAACAGCTGACTGATCAATGGATTACTTTATACATGCCAACATGAGTTATCCTGAACTAGAACAGAGCAGAGCAGTGTAGAATAGAATAGAATAGAATAGAATAGAATACCCCTCGGCTCCGGCCGTCTGGTCAGGGGTCAGCTCCGAGGGGTCCTCCTCATCAGACGAGCCTGCGCTGGACGACTCCTCATCACTGTCTGCCAGACAATAGGCTCGTGGTCTGGAGCTGAACACAGCACACCAAATTTCAGTCATTAATTGTGATAATGTGGAATTGGTCATATTTTGAGCATAAATAATAAAAGAAACAACTTCTCGATAAAATATATTCTAAATCTTACCACACACACACAGACTAATGCTAATATGACAAACACATGCCTTGGGTGAACATGCCCAGGAATATGAATATGCTACCATTCCTGATGTACCGTGACAGACAAACACAGAACAGGGTAACAGACAGAACACACAAGGGCGGAGAGATGGGTTCTACTGCTCGCAGTGTTTAATGAGCCAAGAGTTTGGAACCGCATGCTTTGGAACAGTTAGAAATGTTTTGAATGGGTTAAAAAAGGGGTTGGCTGTGACCAAACAAAAATCAAACAAAAGCAGACAAAATGGTGGGTGATTGTTAAACTAGTGAGTGATTGTACGCACGTCTTCCATCTAACACCTTCTTACACAATGAGGACGACAGGAAGTAGGCTGGTGTCCCACAATCAACAGGATGTGAGAGGTGTTTGAGAAAGAAAAAAAAAAAAAAAAAGAGAGAAAAGAAACAAAATGACAAGCACTACAGCAGAAAAAAAAAGCCGCCGACAGAGCCGTTACTCACCGTGGTTTTGAAAGTGAAAAGATGAAGAGAAACGCAGAAAAGCATCCAGAAAAAAAGCAGAGAGAGAGAGAGAGAGAGAGAGAGAAAAGGTCATTTAAAAAAAAAAAAAGACTGAGACAAAGTTAGAGAGCAGAGCATTAAAAGGACATGAGAAAAGTACAAATCACAAGATTCTTGACCCCTGGCCCATTTCCCACCTCCCCCCCACAGCTCAAACCCAAACGCTCTCTCACACAGTGACACAGCTGGGGGAGGCTGTACTGCTGCAGAGAGGAGCGGAGCAGAGCAGAGCAAGCAGGAAGTGGTTGACAGGAAGACCCCTGAACTTCAGCGCTGCTGCTGCTGCTGCTTTGCATACAGCCCAGGAACTGCACCAGGTATCCAAGGCAACATCCGCTAGTGTTCTAGGTCTACGACTATATTTTAAAATCACCAAGACAA